>NC_077227.1:2684168-2799168 GCF_027887165.1 Monodelphis domestica | reverse complement strand
TTGCCTTCTAGGGTGCAGACACGTACATGCTCATCTCCAAACAAGAATCAAAAGCAAGTCAATGCGCGTGCTCACAAAGGAGTGGGCGGCACTCTAGCGGGAGAGCAGCAGGAGGACTTCATGCAGAAATCGGTGGTGGCGGACAAGAGGGGCTTCTTGAGACAGAGTCAGGAGGAGGGAATCTTGGAAAGGGCCCACAGTGGCAGCTCAGCTTGCCGTCTTCTACGCTCTTCTCACCGACATCTCGAGGCCGTCATCCTTGCAGTGGTTTGGTTCTCTCCTTGTTATGAGTCCTGTTCTGCGGCGTTTCCCTCTCCGGGTCCACATATGTTTCTGGCCCCCCATTAAAGGCGTGTCTAGCAGTCCCGACAGCCTGTCCCCCATACCTCAGCTTTCCCAGCAGTAGCCGACGTGCACATCTGCATTTAAGTAGCTGGATAGATAAAACACAGGCAAGCATATGGGCACGCGTCTTCTTTGGCCGTTGACCTCTTGGAAGGACATGTGCAATAGTGGGATTCTTGGACTACAGACGAAGAGCAGTTCATTCATTTTTTCCAGAATAGCCTGACCAATTCACAGACCCATCAAGAGGATATTACTGCCCAGATGTTTCTAAATCCCCTCCAACCCTCTTTGGCCATCTGTTACATCCTTTGCCAAATTAGTATGTGACAAAAAAAGCTTATAAATCTTTTCATTTAAATTTTCCTTATAATGAGTAATTTGGTGCATTTTTTCCATATGATCACTGAGGTTTCTATTTCTTCTTTTTAGAATATTTTGTTTCTGTGTCAAAGCCCACTTGTGATTATGCCACTCCCATACTGGGGAAACTTCAATAGCTCCCTATTGCCCATAGGATAAAATGTAAATAGCTCAATTTGACATTTAAATCCTTCCACAATCTGTCTCCAGTCATTCCTTCCAGCTAGATAGAACAGTTGTTTACCCTCATGCACTTTCCATTCCATTGAAAACGGCCTGCTTCCTGTTGCTCCCATGTCATTCCAGCTCTTCCTTGTCATCCTGGGGAAGCTCCCTCCCCTCCTCCTGATCTCCGGTGCCCCCTCCCTCCCTGCTCCTTTCATGTCCTATGTATTACCTCCTTCAAGAAGTCATTTCTATAGACAAAGACCTTATTTTAAGAATTCTCTGTGACTTCGCTTTGCTTTTATGCTCATCTATTTTACCCACCCAATAGAATGTGACCTACTTGGGACGTGCCTTGATTTCATTTTTTTCTTTGGGTCCCCAGTGCAGAGATCTGGTGTGTAAAGAAGCCTTTTCACTTTGCCCTCCCCATGCATGGGGGTCTCCCTTTGACCCATGGGTGAAGCTGAAGAGCTCCTGAGCCCTGTCCTCCGCCTGGCACCCCATCAGCTCTCCAACAAATGCAGCGGAGATGACTGGACGGCAACTCTACAACACCAACAACTACCATCATCTTTGCAGTAGAATGGGGAGGACGTGCTTTCACGATCTCCATTTTGCAGTTGAGGGCTTGAATTGCGCCAGCAGAGCATAAATCTGGCCATCTTGGCATTTTCTGCGTCAGGCTTCGAATCCTGGTCTTGATCACACGGGCAGTGTTTGTCCATTGGGCCACGTCACCGACACCTACTTACATAGAAAGGTCTAAGTAAATACGAATCTTTTCTCCTTTTTTCATTCTTTCATTGATTTACATACCAGAAGATTAATAAAAGTTTATCAAATTAAATTCCGAACTTCCCTAGGATGGCTCTGCCTTAGATGCCTCACATTTCAGACTTTTATTATAGATGTTTGATGCAATATCCCTTCCTCTAATTAGAAGGGCATTGCCACTATTTCTGTAAAATTGGCTTTGTTCTAAGAGATTCCATCCCTTTCATCTTCATTCCTCTCTACTTTACATTTCGTTATGAATTCTGCCTATAACCGTAATTGTGAACCATATTTTCCTTCCATTCATTAATAAAAATGGCTTTTATGTACTGGCACATGTCAGCTTAGGGACTCTGTTCTACATGATCTAAAATGTCTCAAATAGGTGTTCTTGACCTCTGTGTGTGTGTGTGTGTGTGTGAGTGTGTGTGAGTGTGTGTGTGTCTGTGTGTGAGTGTGAGTGTGTGTGCACATGTGTGTGTGAGTGTGTGTGTGAGTGAATGTGTATATGTGAGTGTGTGTGTTGGGGGGCTCCTGGTTCTGGAGTAGAGGCACAGAGATGGGAGATAAGTGTTTTACTTCAAAATTGCAGATATGCCAGAGTGGTAGGATAGAAGAGTGCAGAGGGAAGTAAGCTCTAGGAAGTCTGGTAAAGGGAGGAATGGCCCCGGTTAGGAGGACCTTCCACTGGATGCAAGAGCCAACAGGCAGATGATGGGGCTTCGAGAACCTGGGATTGATGTGTTCAGACCTATGCTGGGGGGGGGGTGACCTGGACCACTGAGCAGAAGATGGATGTGAGTGGAAAGAGAGCCGAGGCTCAGAAACCAGCTAGAAAGCAGGAGTCCAGCTGAAAGGGGACAAGAGCTCAGTGCAGGACTGCAGCCACCTATCTGGGAAGAGACAGCCGAGATGACAATACTGGCAGCAGACTGGACATATGAAGTGATGTGGGGCCGAGGAGCTGCCATTGGCACTGAGTTTTCCAACCTGGGGGCCAGGCAGGATGATGGTGCTTTCAACACCGACATCGGCTCTCCTGATGTGGGAAAGGAGAAGGCGTTTTATTTTGGGCAGATCGAGCTTCCAATGCCTGCGGGAATCCTGGCTGAGCTGAAGATGCGCAGCCTACTTGGGCTCCGTTCCTTTTAGGTAAAGCGCATAGGATCTCTTCGGTATCTTTTAGTTGTAACCATCCCTGAACATTCAGCAGCAAGTTAGAGATGAGGTAGCAGAGTTTAGGGAAAAGATCATCTCCTTAAAGAAATAAGCAGCACAGAGAGAAAGTCGTGAAGCTCTCCGAGAGGACGGGTTCCTTCAAAGAGAGAAAAGACGGTCCTCAGTGAAACGTCCCCCAAGTGTCGGGAGGAAAAGGCTACTGAAGTGGACCAGAAAGTGCTCAGCAAAGGCGGTCCAGAATACGGAGAAGTGACGGGCGCCAAGAGGAGAGCTAGAGGAGAGCCGTCCGGTTATGTCCAGGGAACCGGCGCCCTCCGAATGAAGCAGACGCCTATTTTATGTGTGAGCACCTTCAATAGTGAGGATGGATTTCCTTATATCAATCTAAATTGCTTTGTTTCTCCCCCCTTACTGTTCTTAGATCTACTCCCCGGGGCCAAGAGGAACAGGATGAATGCTTCTTCCTGCACCAGTACTTGCAGACATCGTTTTTCCCTGCCCAGGCTGCTTTTCTGCCAATGACACGTCCCTGTTTGACTGTCCTGCTGTACCATGAGTGGTTCAGAGTGACCTTGAATTCCCTACCTAGCCATCCCCTGATTCATGGGTTCATTGGGCGAGCTCTGCTCTGATCCATGATACGTCTTTATTAGAGAAGAATCAATAGTGAATTTCACTATCCCGGCAATGGTAAGTATGATAAAAGTAGACATGCAGACAGTTTCCAAAGCCGTTTGATATTCTGAGGTCCCTGATGGGAAGGATCCAGAGTTGTAGGAACATGAGACGGAAGTCCGGCAAGGACCCTGGATGGCATCTTGTCCAAGTTCCTTATTTGAAAAAGGAGCCACCTGAAGCTCACAGAAGGGGACGTCTCTGAGCCTGTTTCCAATTCTGAGAATCCAGCATTCTGGAAGGAGAAGGCAGTGACAGTCTTCACATTTTTGTTTTTGCATTACGAGTGTTTCCCAATTCTCTGGACCCCTTTTGAGCTTTCTTATAACAAATAAACCAGTTAAGCAAAACCAACACTATAGTGACCTCATCTGAAAATGGATTCATTCCACATTGTAGCACCTCAAGCTATTTGACAGTGTATTTTTTATTAATAAGAGCCTAGTTTCTCTTCATCCAACTTCAACTCTTTAACAAAAATAGAAACAAAAAATACATTTATTATTAATAAATATGGTCCATTCAAACCAATTCCCTCACTGATCATTTTCACAATTTTAGGTCCCCTTAGGTCTGAACTCCCAGACAGTCCATCAGCCTCTTAACAAGCAAGCGACGACATCTTGTTCCACCATTGGTCCTCTAGAATGTTAGGTTGGTTAGGATACTGGCCAAGCTTTTTAGAACTTCCAAATTCATTTTTAGCATTATAAATGGATAATAGCATTTATATGGCACCTTAACATTTGCAAACAACTATACATGTTACCTCACAACAAACTGTGATTTAGGGCTTTGGTTGTCCCCCTTTTACATATAAGGAAACTGAGGCAGGCAGAAGTTAAGTGACTTGCTGCAACGAATGTAGTTCATAAGTGTACAAGGCAGGATTTTAACTTAAAGCTTCCTGGCCCCACGACCGTGCTACTATCCACCTCGCTGGTTCAGCTCATTTCATTGTTCCTCAGTTTATAAAAATCTTCAAATTTCAATGTATTACATATTAACAGTTTAAAAAAGAAACACAATCCCAAATCGCTTCTCTATGTATTCTTTAAAACATCAATATTCTATTGTTCCACTGTATTCTTTCTTTCTTTCTTTCTTTCTTTCTTTCTTTCTTTCTTTCTTTCTTTCTTTCTTTCTTTCTTTCTTTCTTTCTTTCTTTCTTTCTTTCTTTCTTTCTTTCTTTCTTTCTTTCTTTCTTTCTTTCTTTCTTTCTTTCTTTCTTTCTTTCTTTCTTTCTTTCCTTCCTCCTTTCTTCTTTCTTTCTTCCTTATGTTTATTTTTCATGTCAACATAAATTGATCCTCGGCTCCAACTTAGCTCACTCTGCATCTGTTCACATAAGTCTTCCTATGTCAGCTTTGAGATAATCTATCGCCTCATTTCTTATGGCACAATTGAATCCTATCACATTCCCATCTAATTATTTCTTCTTCTTCATTCAACGGGCAGCCCTCTCCAATGTTTGTATTGCTGCTTTTTCCAGCACAGAAGAGCCAACACAAACATTCGCTATTCCTCAAGGGCATAGCGAATATCCCATGGGGTAAAATTGAGTTTCTTGACTAAAGCTTATGTGTCCAAAAGTGATGAGCTCTGCACCAAATTGGGTAAGCCGAGTGGCTACAGCAAAAGGTGGAGAGTGCGTGTAGTTAGTAGAAATCATTTTTAGTTATAAAAAATTACATTCTTATATGTCAATACACAAAGGGAGTGTGTATGTTGGGGTAATAGTTCCAGGCATGGAGAAGGGTGGACAGGAGTTCTAGAGCAGGAAGTCCTAGCAATGTAAGTTCCCAGGCATGCTCCAAAGTCAGAAAGAATCCCCTTGCCATCCCCCCAATTTTTTTAACGTCAGGCTCTACAGAATTGCCTACCTAATGCTTGCCCCATTGTCATTGTTCAAAATGGGTCCCATCTCCCATCTTCTCTGCCTCCATTCCTCCCCTCCACCCAAACCCTAGCACTCTGGGGCTTCTTTCCCAAAGAAGTGGGGGAGTCAGGCGGCCATGACCCGAATATGCCTGGTGCTTCCTCTGCTTCCTACCTTTAGAGCTTTGTCTCTTCCCTTCCTGGAACCTGAGCCTCCTTTGGAAAGGAAGAGACTTCTACGCATGGATCGGACGTCTTGGAAGGCCCTGCTGCTTCAAAGTCTATGGTAAGGAACTGTCCTGCTGCTATCTCAGAACAGAAGGAGTTAAAGGGGTCCTTCTTTCCTTCGCCTTATCTCCCTCCCAAAAGGGGACAAAGCGAACGTCTCCTTGCGCCCACCAGACTTGCTGACTCTTGCTTGTTTTCTTCAGGGCTCTCTGTGCTGTTCTGTCTACACATCAATAATGGAAGAATCCCTCCTACCTTCAAGGAACTACTATAATCCTGAGGATGTCAGGCATGTTCACCAAGAAATAGGATAGCGTGTAGGGTATGGTGGAGCCAAAGAGCCTGAACAAATGAACACATCCATTTGGAATCCTCCAATAAAACTGGAGGGATATTCAGCCTCTCCTTGAAGACTTCAGGGAGAGACAAGCCCTCGGCTCTGGAGACAATCCACTCCTCATGGAGGAGAAAGGATTGCACATTATGGAAAGTTTTCTTTCCTTAAAACCTTTCCCTTTATGAAACTTCCATGAAGGTCATGGGAGTGAGGGTAGAAGTGGGAGTGCCAGCCAAACAAAGATAACATCTGTCTCTGGAGTCAAAAGTACTGAGTTCTAATTTCATTTCCAATATCTCCTGTGTGATCTTGGATCTCTCTGTGCTTTAATTATCTCAGCTTTCTGTTTTAAATCTATAAAATGCAGGAAGAAAGTTACTGTGCTTAAAGAGAGATACCAGGCTTCTCACCAAGCCCTCTCTTCTCTAGAGAACTAGGTAGAAAGTCAACACAGTGGACAGATCACTGGGCCTGGAGACAGAAGGATATGAGTTCAAATTCAGCCTCAGACCCTTACTAGCTGGATGACACTGAGTAAGTTACTTCTGTCTGCCACTGTTTCTCGAATGTAAAATGGTAATAATAGCACCTACCTTTGAGAATTGCTGTGACGATGAAATAAGAGAATATTTGTAAAACACTCAGAATGATTTCTTGTGCATACTTGTGCTGAAAATATCCCAGTTTTCTTATATGTCCTCATATGTCATGGTTCTATAGAGCTTCCCTCTCCTGGTCACTTCTTCTGAATGATTTCCAAAGTCCCTCTCAAAAGGTTGTCTCCAGAATGTCCCACAATGCTCTAGATGGCTGATTGTTGCCCTTCGTACTTGAAGAAGTCCAAAATGACACCAATGGTAAAGTCTGTTGACTCGTGCATAAATGGGATTTAGGTGAGGCAGAGTTGTACAAAGTTGGCAACCTCACGGTCTCTTCCAGAGTCTTTGATAGCCAATGGCAAGACAAAAGCCAAGAGGAATGGGGATTGCCCAGGATGTAGTTGAGGACTGGCTTCTTCCATGTCTAATCAAGCTCTAAGCCTTCCACTGAGCTTGTTTCTGCTCTTTTTGACCTCAGTGTTCTCATCTGTCCCTTCCCTTAGGGAAAAACTCCATATGGCTGGGGTAGACGGTCCCCTTAGTCACCGAGGGCTTCTGAGACCTGTTATAACGCTACCCTCAGCTTGTCTGTCAAGCTGGTTGACTGGGAAGAAGCTGCTGTGTACGTGACAGCTTCTCGGAACCCTGGTGAAAGCTGAGTGGTAGGTAGGCAAAAATGGTTCAAGAAGCCGTGCACCCAAAGGTACCGGGCCTCCCTGAATACCCCCTACACCCCATGCTAAATATAGGGGAGTCTAGACATGTGAACTGAGATGCGAGCCTCAGCATGGACTCAGGAAAGGGGGCAGGCCCATAAGTGAGGAGGACCAGAGTCTTCTCTTGGACCATGGGCAGCAAACTCTGTAATTCATTGGCCTGATGTTCACCTTTCTCCACCTCGGGTGTCCCCCTTCTTAAATGGAGACACCAATCCTTGCATTAACAGCTACTCCACAGACCAATGAAGCATATACAAATATGAAAGGGCTCTGAAAGCCTCCAGTTGGATGGAACTCTGCAAGATTCATGCATTTGTCTGAACTTAAGCATATGTGCATTCTTCCTCCCGTTCTCCCGCATGATCTTGGATTGTGGGACCATCTTTTGCTTGGCTTTGCATCTCTTGTACTTAGCACAGTGCCTGGAACGTAACAGGTGCTTGATAACTGAGCGACTGACTGATGCAGAGGGCTGAGAATGTAATCTGCCTTTTCTGGGCTATTGCCCGCTCCATGATTTCATCAGGATAGGGGCTGTGCCTCCTCCTGAGAGGAGAGTGACTTCTTTGCGATGTGTTATCTTGGATACTTGGCTGTGTGGCCCAAGGTCCCACAGCAAGCACATGTTGGAGACCAGATTTGGACCCGGTTCCTCCTGCCCCTGGGATCTCCCTGCACTCTCTGGGCTCTACCATGGTGCCTCTCCATTCTTGCCGCACAAATCCACAAACCAACTGAACCTGGATGGCCACAGAGTCAAGGGTCTGACCCAATTTCATGCCAGCTTTGAACAGATGACTTGGCACCCATGTAACAGCATATGCTGTCTCTGCAAGTCCATTATAGGCTTTCAGTCTTAACAAGAAGAATGGCCATTCCCAGGGTTCTTCGGGTGAATTTTTATTTGGGCTGTTAATATTAATGAAAAAAAAATGAAAATGCAGGTGATAAGTACATAAACAGGAGATAAATCCATTTTGTTAAGAGCTAAAAAGCACAATGGCAAATCTCCAAAACCTAATGGGGTACTTTGCAGAGAGGAGAAGAATTAACCCGTATTATTGGAGGAATGGAAAGGTTCTGCAAGGCCTGACATTCTAGGGCAGTGCCCGGCTATGGTGATCTAGGAAGCAAACCCTTTAGACTCAAAGGCATCCATCCCAGTGAGGCATCCTATTGCTGAATCCCCGGAGAAGAAATCAGTACATTTTCCCTCGCGCTCCTTCAACAAGTGCCTCTGTCTTTCCACTGCACAGGATCCGTGCTCCTTGGAGAGCTCCCCTCTACCCCGAGGATGCAATCTCTCTGACGTCGATGCACCCAGTATCTCATGGAGCAAAGCCACTAGACCTGAGATGCAGATTCCAAGGCATCAGGGGAGAGGTTTCTGGAGGTCCATGAACTTGGAAGATGTGCTGCTTGTTGTTAATCTCTAACTAAAATGTCACATTCCCTCTAATTATTTAAAATATTATTCTGAGAACAGGACTACAGGCTTTACTGGATTATGCCAAGGAGATCTACCACACAGACACACATTCATGTACAGAAAAAAGTTTAAGAACTCCTGGCTTAGTGTCTGTGTGGGAGAAACTTACTTGATTTATGACCACTAAATCTTTGATATGGGGGGGGGGCAGGTCAAGGACTTCCAAGTTCCTAGCCATATTTTCTGGGTGATTGGGAAATGGATACAATCTTCAGCAATATCACCCCTCAGGGAGAGAGAACAGAGAAGGAGACTAGTGGGGACGGTCCAAATCTGGGTTTTAGTAGGACATAAGTAGTGGTAGCAGAAGGAATAAATCTGAATAATTTAAAAGAACTTGATAGTCGTTGGTTGCAAAAGACAATTAACTATAGCTTGAAGAGTGGGAAAGGAGGAAAATAAATCCAGGACAGATGGTGTGGTCAAGGAGGGCACTGAGGACTGGAGTGCTTGTTCGGTTGAGTATGAAGAACATGACGAGCAAGCAAGGACTGGACCTGTGAGCAGAGGAAAGGATCTCAGGATTCCTCACCAGGGAAATGAACCCTTGATAGGGAATGACGGTGAAGGTTTGGCCAGCCTGCCCTAGCTTTGTCCATGATAGAGTGAACTTGAAGGTTGTCAGAACTGAGGAGGTAAATGAGTTCATTGAGAATGCTTGATATTGAACAGGATCTTAGTATTGATACTAACGTCCCCAAATTAAGAATGGTGGAAGGAGAACTGTGATTTGGGTATCAAACTCTTAGTGAAAGGGGAAAGAATAATCAATCATTCACTGCCACTGGGACCTAGGTACGGCCATCTCTCTGGATGGAGTAAACCTCAGAGGCAGGACAGCTTGGTGAAGAAAAATGGAGGGGGAGAAGTGTGAAGTATAGTGAGGGACAAGGAGTGTGCCTATACCTTCCTCTGGTCCAGAAGCAGGGGGACGAGAGGATGAGAGAAGGAAAATCCAGCCATGGAGAGGATGTGAAAGCAGTAAGTGTCTTCTGAGAGGGACAGAGTCTCAATGAGTTCCAGAAGATGGAAGGTTCACAAAAAGAACGATTCTCAGATATAAGCAAGTTTGTTCCTAGGGGAGACGTATTGCAGAGGGCAGGATTTTGACCAGATGTGGGAGGTGTTAGATGGAGGTGAAGGTGGGGATGGTAGAGAATGGAGCTGGGTCTATTGTCAAATGTGAAGTGGCCGAAACAAAAGCTCTCCCTCTCTCTGCTGATGCATGAGGGAAGCCACAAATGCTTCTTCCCGAAGGAATCTGGCAACAATTGCGAGGGAAGATGAAACCCTGGCCAAGAAACGGAACACTTTCAGGACACAGTTGGTGTTTCCATTGCTGGTGCCAACTGAAGACACAGTTTCAGAAGAGAAAAACAAGATGGGAGAAGTCAACAGAAAGATGAAAAGCTGATGCCTGAGAATGGGATTTGTATTAGCTTAAAATAGCAATGATGGGCTCTTGGCCCAGGTTGGAGCACAAAATAATGAATGTCAGGAAAGTATATATTTCCCCGCAATCTCCCACATTCTATTAAGAGACATTTTAATTGCAAAAGGAAGAGAATGGAAGAAAAAAGCTACTTGTATCTACCTACCACATCAGATAACACAGAAAGCACGAGCCACTACATAGGTGACATCCAGAAACTGGAAGGAGAGAAATCATGCGCAAGGAAGTCAGCACTAGCACTCATGACTGCAGGTCGTATACAGGGATGTAGAAAGGATGCTCGTCAAACGATGGAACTCCAAGACTGAGAGGAGGAAGAAACCGTATCCTTCTTAGTATCTGATCATCAGGGGTATGGCTTGGGAACGATACACTTTATTCAAAGGTAAAGTAATAGGGTAAAAGGGAAGCATGATGCATGTAAGAGAAACATTCATGGTTGAAATTCCAGGATCTAGATGAACAAATTGGAGTGCAAAATATTTGAGGGAAGAGACACAGAGACAAAAGCAAAAATGCTATCCCTGTAGGAGCCTGACAGTCTTGGACAGTGATGGTGAACCTTTTGGAATGTTTTAGGGACCCCGTGCCAAATCCCACCCAACCCCCATTGCATGTGCCATGCCCTGCCCCCAACTGGGTACCCTGCCCCTTGAAGTGGTACAGTGCTCCACCCACCCCTGCATTGGGGGTGGGACCAGGGGCAGAGCCAGGATGCTGAGGGAGGGCTGAAGTCCATGGGGAGGCTCCATACCCCCTTTCATTCAGGGGGAAGGGCCACACTATATATGGTAGTTCTTGAGGGAGACAGAGAAGGAAGCTGATTATAATTCGGCATGCATGCCATGTCTTTGAAAAGCAACTTTATAGGTTTTCAAGGAGAGGATGACTTAGAGGTTCAGCACAAATCACTCTTTCTGCAGGAGGCCTGACCCAGGACCAGCACTCTTACCCCACCCCCACACCAAAGTTTCCCCTTTCATATAATCCCCTTCGCTTGTTTAGACGTCATATACCCCTCTAGTGATTTACCTGTCTACCCAAGAAGGCTGACTCCCAGCGAGCCCGGTCCAAGTAGCTGCCATTCCTGTATTTCCAGGGCTTCGTATCGTGCCTGCTTCTTGCTTAGGGATGCTGGTGAGTGACCGAGGGAGGATTTGGGAGGCCCACAATTTTGTAGGAGAATTTATCTCAAAAGAAATGGAAGTTCTCAAGAATGACATTCTGCAGGCACAGAGAGCGGATCTCTAATGAGGAAAGGAGTGAGTCTTCACTGAAGAGGACAATTACCTCATTAACCAAATGAGATCTTTTTTAAGCGTGGAAAACAGAAGCAAGGGTTAGAAAGGGCAGATTGAGATAAGAAGTGCCCCAGTTCTCTGCAAGCGGTGGCAGAACATTCAAGGGATGGTCCAGGCCAGAAGAACCCTGCTGTACGGTGACTCGGTGGCAGAGAGAAGTGCTGAGTTTGGAGTCAGAGGACTTGGTGCAGATGCTGGCTCTACTGAGCAAGCCCTGACTGCCTTGTCAAAGGAAGGAGATGTGTCTGAGGAGCCCCAGGGTTCCTTGCAGCTGGAACTAGATGAGGATGAGGATGTGATGATGCTTCTGGTGGGGCTACCCAACTGGAGATGCTTAGATCGTGCCTACAGGGGCAGTATTAGAGGGGGCTGGAACTCAACTTCTAGGTTTGCATAGTGGGCAGGAAAAGTGAAATCTGGCGGGCAGAATTCAAAATGGCAGCTCAAAGTTGGGCCACGCCAGATTCTGGCTCTCAGTAAAGAAATGCTTCACTCAAACACACTTGCCATGGGTGAGCAGCTCTTCCCCATCTGTGGGATCTTTGAGGAAGGTCCATTCTATTGGGAAAGGCTTCCTCCGAAAACCTTTTCTATTGGCCACCTATAGTACCCCCCCACCCCCACACACACTCCTCTGGTTCCCTGGCAAAATATACAGTAGGGTTTGGGCACGCTTTCAGCCATAGAAGAAAGAATACGGCCTTTGGGTCTGGAAGTGAAGAAGAGCCGAGTATAAACATCCTCTTAGTCACTTACTAGCTGGGCAACCCTTCATTTTCCCTCAGTTTCTCCAACTGTAAATCGGGCTAATAAACATGCCTATTTCCCAGGGCTGTTGTGAGGATCGAATAAGAAAATGGCTTCAAAGTGTGTCGCACAGTGCCGGGCACATCGTAAACGCTTGCTCCCTCCCTGCTGGGTAGTAAGCCGCCCATGTGGCATGATTTTGCCCTTAGACAAACGGGAAGGAGGCTGAGCTTTGAGGGCGGAGGAGGAGGCTGCTGTGCGTGTCGCCTCTGACTTCAGGAGATGCCACGAGTTCTCTGTCCATTTGCCCGTGTGGCCCGGCCTGGATGGGGAAAACGGAAGCGGCAGGAAGAGGAGGGAGATATGTGGCCGAGTGCAATGGCTGCCAGGGTGTGGTTTGTAACCTGCTGTGAGCCCAGGCTTGATAGACGAGGCAGAAGCCACGCCCTGGACTAAGCTCATCCCTGACGAGGGTCCGGGTGACTGCAGCCCGCCTGGCGTGGCTGCCTCTCCGGCCATCACACCGAAGGGAGCTGTGGCGGCCGGGCCCAGCTCGGCCTGCCGCACTGGGAACAGAGAAGACCCTCTTACGTAAGCAAGAAGCAAGTTATTAAGCAGCCGCGCCGAACCGCCGGCCAGATGGTGGATGGGAGTCGGGAAGAACTTGGGCTCCCGGATTCTGTCTCGGCACTCGAAGGAGCTGAGAGGCTCTCTCTGGGGCCTCTGGGGTCAGGGATGTTGGCAGCTAATGGAGGGCTCCCTCTCGGGGTTGTCCTCTCCGAGATCCGGGGTCAAGTGATGAATTGATCTAGAAAAGCGAGTGGGCGGGTGGCAGCAGCTTATTAGTGGTGGGACCGGACTGGCCCCGGGAGGGCTCCCCAGGCACTGGATTCGGGGCTGCTGCAAAGGTAGGTGTGTAGAACCCTCTGTTTCTCTTGTGATCAGGGCCCTGGTAGTCGGGCATCAGGAGGGATTGTGTGCGCCGTCCTGGCCAGGCTGAAATGAAGGTGCCGAGGAACTGAATGATGGGAGCGTCTGTGCGGAGAGGAGATAGCCGGTTCCATTTTCTTGCTGATTATTCCCTCCCATGTGTCATCAGTGGTGTGTGAAGGGAAAGAGGGAGAAGGGCACCAAACACTTTCTCACTTCAGGAAGAGACAAAGCCAGGACTTTGCCTGGGCTCTCGTTCAGGGCTTGAAGAATAGGCTTCCCAAGCCACCATTGTATATTCCCAATGGTGGGAGTAGGAGGGGGAGACAGAGACAGAGAGAGAGAATAGCAAGGGGAGAGACAGAGAGATGGAGAGAGACAGGAGGGAGACAGAGACAGAGAGAGAGGGAGAGACATAGAGACAGAGACAGAAAGAGACAGAAAGACAGACAGAAAGAGAGGGAGAGAGAGAGAGGGAGAGAGAGAGAGGGAGGGAGAGAGAGAGACAGAGAGGGAGAGACAGGCAGAGACAGAGACAGAGACAGAGAGACAGACAGAGACAGAGAGATGGAGAGAGACAGGAGGGAGATAGAGACAGAGAGATAGAGAGAGAGAGAGACAGAGAGATGGAGAGAGACAGGAGGGAGACAGAGACAGAGAGAGAGAGAGACAGACAGACAGAGACAGAGAGATGGAGAGAGACAGGAGGGAGACAGAGACAGAGAGATAGAGAAAGACAGACAAAGAGAGACAGAGACAGAGAGAGACAGAGAGAGAGAGAGACAGAAAGACAGACAGAGAGACAGAGAGAGAGGGAGACAGAGACAGAGAGAGAGAGAGACAGAAACAGAGAGGGAGACAGAGAGAGAGAGGGAGGGAGAGAGAGACAGAGACAGAGAGAGAGACAGAGACAGAGAGAGAGGGAGAGACAGAGAGAGAGACAGAAAGACAGACAGAGAGACAGAGAGAGAGGAAGACAGAGACAGAGAGAGAGAGAGACAGAAACAGAGAGGGAGACAGAGAGGGAGACAGAGAGAGAGAGGGAGGGAGAGAGAGACAGAGACAGAGACAGAGAGAGAGGGAGAGACAGAGAGAGAGGGAGAGACAGAGACAGAGAGAGAGAGAGAGAGAGAGAGAGAGAGAGAGAGAGACAGAGACAGAGACAGAGACAGAGAGGGAGAGAGGGAGAGAGACAGAGAGGGAGAGAGGGAGGGAGAGAGAAAGACAGAGAGGGAGAGACAGGCAGAGACAGAGACAGAGACAGAGAGAGAGCACAATACCATTCACAGTATTTGACAGCCAGAAAGTATCTTGGTTCAGGAAGATGTCCTCCAAATGCTTCTTACAATCAGTGTGAGACATGGTCGGATTGAGATCCTTTCTCCATATTGCCCAGGGTTGGGTATGGCAGTAAGTCCCCTGGAAGCGCCTCGGGGTTGAGTCTGGAGACAAAGAAGGAAATGAACGTGGTGATGCAGCTGCTCCCTGCGCCTGGGCAAAGGCGCCACCTCTCTAGCAAACTTCCCTTTGTCTAGGACGCCAGGGTAATACCCCAATAAGCCGCCTGGCGCCCATGTTGGTTCTCTCTCTAAAATCAGTCCCTACTGCCAGGAAGCCTAAGGAAAAAGCCCAGTCCTCCCTCTTTCCCTCACCTCTCTTGATTCTGGCAGTCTGGATGCCCAGAGGGGATGAAGTCCCCCGCGTGGCTGGAGTGACCTCCTGGGAGGACTGGGAGAACCTGCGGTGGAGCACTCAGACTGGGCACAAGTCTGTGAGCCTGGGGTGGGTGGGGCACAAGTGACAAAGGGTCAGGCTGCCTTAGGTGCAAAAGCTCCCTGGCCCGTGTAGCTCCTGATCCATCCCGAAGTGGTTTCGGAGGCTCAGAGAGGGCCGCTGTCTTGCCCAAGGTCCCCCAGGAATGGGGTGTGAACAATGTCCCAAGGCTGCAGGAGCCCAGGGAATGCAAATCACAACTCGCACACTTGGTTCCACGATTCCAGATGGTTTTACACTCAGGGAATGAGGCTTCCTACTCGTCCTCCCACTGCTACAGCCAGCAGCATTCACTCGATGGCATGAAAACTACCGTTTCACACCTAGCTTTTAGTGCTCTCTTAATTATGGCTCCTGCTATGCCTGCTTCCACAACTGCAATTCCTGGGCGGCGCAGTGGTAAGCCTTTCCCCAGGAGGTTGGGAGGACAATTATCATCCTTCCCATTTTACAGATGGAAAACAAGGATGAAAAAACTACAAATAGCAGCAATGTAGCAAGTGATGCAACCTGGCCGAGGTCCCCCAGCTCGCTGGAAGGATTCGAGTTGGAAAGGGAGAGCAGCTCTCTCAGCAGAAGCCCAGTCACCTTTCCTGCCACCCATCTGGCAACAATCCCGAGACGCCAGGGTGCCGGCAAAGTCCAGCATAGTTCCAGAAGCTATTCCGGTGGGATGCTAGACTGTTCTAGAAGCACTGTCGCTGCTCTTCCTTCACTTTCGGAGAGGACCACTGATGTGGCGAGTGATGTCTGGACTTGCTCATGAATTGGACTGAAGTGAGGCAGGGCGGCTCAATCATCAGCTTCACAATCTGCGTGCAGTTATTGGACAAAAGTCAGGATGACTAGTAATGGACCAGGATGCAGTGGAGGACTTTGGTGTCAGACCAAGCTCTAAGCACTCCAGAGCTTCAGCCTGCTTCGGCCACCATCGTGACTGTTGGAACAAATTGTCCTTCTACCTATTCCACTGAGATGCGTCTTCACATGCTTGGGGGAGTGTAGACACTCCCCTAGACTACCACGAAGCTTAAAGCCTGTCCGCTGCCCTTGAAGTGGTTGAGCCCATCTGCTGAGCTGGGTTTGGGGGTGACCGTTGTGCATGAGAGCTGGGTGAAAGGCAGACCCCGAAGGTAGGTGAGCACCCTGAAAAGGCTCAGTAAGACCATCTTTCACTAAAGGTGCCATTCCTTTCAGAACACTGAAGGAACATACAGTGGAATTAACTATATACTCACAGCACTTCCAACGATCTAATGTCTAGACGCGACATCCCCAGGGCTGGAACTTGTTCAAATACCTCTCGGGGTTCTGATCTTGTGTGATGGTTTCCGTGAACAACTGAGGCCAAAAAAGTAAAAACACCTGAAAGAATCAGAACACTCTGGAGGCCAGCTGCTACTTGCCAATGGATGCTCGGAACCATCCCCATGACTGTGCCTTGAAGCCTTTCCAGATTGGTAGGACCTCTCTGAGCTTACTTCCACGGAGGAACCCTTCAAGAACCCAGGCTTACTTCTAGGCCAAGATAAGGCACGAGCTCTGTTCCATTTTTCTGGAACACATTATTCTCGGGTTATAGCTCAGAGGCAGAATTAGGTAATGGACACATACAGAGCACTTGAGGGCAAGAAGATGGGAATTACAACCCACTTTTGACTCTTATTAGCTGTACATCATGGGCAACTGTCTCAGCCTTCCTGAGCCCCAAGACTTCCAGAGAGAGCTGTTTCCGGTTGTTAGTGGTGGGCCTTCATTTTCAGGTCTCTGTTGGGCCAGGTGAAGCCTGAGGTCACTCGCATCTCCGAGATCTTGAGGATGGAAAAAGTTAGAGAGAGCTTGTAGGAATTCCCACACCAATTAAGCCCCAGGCCTTTGGTGTCTTCACCCAACGCCATTCATCATATCTGGCATCTGAGTCCAATTTATGGCTCCTGTGAATTATTTACCTTGTTCTCTTGGATGGGTAGGTCGGATGCTAAGCATTTGTCAGTCTTCCTCATAAGATTCTTTTTTTAAAACTCTCACCTTGCATCTTAGAATCCAGGTTGTGTATTGGTTCCAAGGCAGAAGAATGGTAAAGGCTAGGCAAGGGGGGGTCAAGTGACTTGTCCAGAGTCACCCAGCCAGGAAATGTCTGAGGCCAGATTTGAACCCAGGACCTCCCATCTCTAGACCTGGCTCTCAATCCACAGAACTACCCAGCTGCCCCTTCCTAATAAGAGTCTAAAAACTAAACTAAACTAAACTAAAAACTAAACACTGCCAAAGTATAGCTGGTGGTGCTTTGTGGTGGAGAACTTCTCTAGGAATTTCAAACGTTCTCATCAACTCCTGGTGCCCACCATTCATTCCTACAGTGTGATCTGGGAATGGGCATCAAGGCAGCCACTTCATGCAGCAAGGCTCACATCTGGCTCCTGAGGGAGAGAACCCCAAATGGACCCTGAACTGAATGTTCCTCTGCTCATTCTCGTGGGACTTTCATCAAACCCAGCACTCGCCAACACTCGCAACTTCCTCACTCACTGACCCACATAGCCTTTCTTCTCCAGGCCTCCGGAAGTCATTGGCATGGCGGATTTCCATTGTATCTTTTCTGATCCCCTTATGTGTCCCCCTCATTTAGTCAGCATAGTAAGTAAGTTTATAAGTAGCCAGTATAAAGCGGCAAAGGTAGGAAATAAGATTGCAGAGGGATCCTGGAAGTCACATACTAACGGCCCCAAGGATGAAGGGAACAGAACTTCCATATCACTATATACAGCCAAAGTTCCCATCCTGCTCATAGGAGCTGGAGAAGCCAGAGGCCATCTTGGAGCTGCTGTCAACCTTCTGACCTGTGATGTGTCAATCCTAGACAAACTCCAGGCCAATGGAACATCCAAAAACGCTGATGAGTTCGAGATGGCCGGGTAGGTCTACTTAGAGGTCCTATAGGCAACTTTGAGATGATGTGGATGTCCACGGTGGCACAGATGCGAGTTCATTCCCTTACAAACACTATCAAATGGGACCTAAAACTCCTGCTTCCCTTCCCCAAGTCCATGCTACTGAAGGCTCCCAACTCTAATCTCTGGGTACATGAGCAGTAATTTGCTCTCACCCCTCCCCATCCTCTTCCTTCGTCATCCCATTCCCTTTGGCCAAGCTGCATCATGTGCTGCTGGACCCTTTTGGCACTTGCCTTTGTAGCCTCTGTGCTGTATTCAAGTGTGATTGCAGTCCTGCTTTCTACTGCATTTCCCCAAGTAGGCAAAGAAGCAGGTATACCTGCTCCCAGTTCACAATTCCATTAATTAATTATCAATCAGCATGGTAGAGTGAGAGAGAGACGGACAGACAGAAAGACAGACTGGCAAACCATTGCTAGACAGATAAACTGCTAGACAGAACATTTATCAACACCTGGTGCCAGGACCTGGCCTAGGTGCTGGGAACTGGAAACAAACAAAACCCAAGAAAACACGATGGTCCTTACCTTTAAGGAGGTCACGTTGTCTCAGAGGACTGGTGTGTGTGTGTGTGTGTGTGTGTGTGCGTGCGTGTGTGTGTGTGTGTGCGCGTGTGTGTAAATAGAGGGAGGAACCGAGAGAAAGGCACCTGCTGGCCACATAGAATAATCTACAGACTGTTTTTCTGTGCTAAAACAGACTACAAGACTCAGTGAGGATTAGAGCCTTCATCATATGAGTGTGCTATGATCAAATGAGATAACATGTGTATGGCTCTAGTGATTGCAGAGCATGAACCGCTGTAGGAATAGTAACTATTCATATTAAAAGCAGTCCAGCCCAATTTTCTCTTCTGGGGCTCCTTAGAACTTCTCACTCCAAGCCCTTGTGGCGCTGTGGTTTGAGAACGAGAGTCCAGATGGGATCTCTGAGGTCAATGACTTCTGGGATCTTGGGTGAATGCTTTCACGTCCTTGGGAAGTTGTTTCCTCATCCATAAAATGAGAAGATTGAATAGGCGCCTCTGGAGAGTCCATCCCCCTATAGTTCTTATTCTGCCTTTTCTCCTCTTTGCAGCTGCTCTTAGTGCCCAGCCACCTCATCCTTTAGAATCAGTTTCACCAGTGGGCACATTAATGCTTGGCTGGCAGAGCTTCACATTAGCAAAAGTAATCTGTAAAACAATCGCAAATTATGCAAGCGACGTGACTCAGTTATCAGAAGTCCTGGATTCAGAGAAGCCATCCCCGACTAGGAGGAGAGTTGGAAGGAGGAGAGAGGAAGGAAAGAAGCCTGTAGACTGAGAGCGAGTCCAGAGGAGAGCAGCCCTTCGGCTTTCATTTAGCGTGAGAGTGTTCCTATGGACGTGCAGTAACGTCTGCTGGAATGGAAGGCCCTTTGGCGGACAAAGGTTTGAAGACTTCACCTTCAGCTTTTTGGAACTACCTGGCCGCCGCACAGTAGCAGACAGGAAGCCTACAATTCAAAGTCATTTGTCAGGGCTTTATGGGAGAGATTTGGTTTGGCCCCCCTGTCCCCAAGTCCTCTCCAGAAATGGTGATGGGATCCCGCTCACTGGGTCTGGTGCCTGCGGCTCCTCCAGAACAGCTGTAGCCTCCTCACTTGCTGGGGGCTTGGGTTCTAGGTTAAAAGTTTCACTTCAGTGTTTTTCCTGATTATGGTCGCTGTCCTTGGTAGAAAAACCAGATCTCTGATGAAGGGAGCTCCTTTGCCTTCAGGCTTCTGCTCTCCATTATCCTCCTGCTGGCCATCATCTGCTGGCCATTTGATTGCTTTGTCTGTCTTCTGCTTTCCCCTCAATGGTGTGGCTCCCTTTTGTCTTATGGCACAATAAGAGAGCCTGCTGGTCAGAGGGCCAAAGATTAGAGCACACAGCAAATGGAAAAGCCCTCAAGGCCCCCTCCCCCATTTCATAGATAAGGAAAGTGAAGATGAGAGAGAGTTCAAGGGTTTGACCAGGGTCCCTCAGAGCTTGTGTCTGAGGCAGTATTCGAACCCAGGTCATCTTGTTTCCAAATGCAGGAATCTAGCCACTGAGCCCCGTAGGTGCCCCTTGTTTGCATTTGTAGTTGTTGGTTTCGTATCTCGGGGCTTAGCACAGAGCTCGCCTAGAAAAGTACTTTAATAAATGTCTAGGAAAAGTTCAGCCAGAATGAATTCAGTAACCTTTTCATTGTTCTCCCCCGGCCATGAGTCTTTGTCAATTTAGCTTCAAGTTGTGATCCTTCTTCCCTATTCAGTGCTCTACGTGGCTATACGATAGATGTGGGTGTATATACAGGTGTGTACGGATGCGTGGATACACACCCACATGTACACACACACGAGTAGATCTAATGGAAACTCTGGAGTTCGCTGGCATTTGCACTGTTCTCCTTAGACAAGCCACCGTTGTCTTCCTCATCAGGATCGTTTCTGTTGTCACAGTTAGAAGTTCTCATCGTTCTTGGCCTGACCCCCTTGGAATTAGGACCACAATGCCCCTTCGCCCTGTCCTTCGAAGAAGCCCAGACTTGTAGCAGCAAGGAGTCGTCTAGATCGCTGATGGAATTTTCATCTGGAGAAACTGAGGCCAAGTCACACAAGTGGCAGAGATGCTATTTTAATCCAAGCCCTGAGCACAGCTGACACTGGGGGCCAAGGAAGAGCAACATGTGATGGGAATTGGGAATAGGCTGAACCTCCAGATCAGCCAGTCTAATCCTTTTGTTCTTACCCCCCTGCCAACCCCCCCCCTTTACTCCCACAGAAACGGCTTGGAGACTTGGATGTTGATGGAGAACTCGCCCACATCAGCAGGGTGAACTCTCACACGGAGGGTTTCCCGGGGTCCCAGGACCCCAGTAGGTTCACTTTTCCTGGCTTCCTCCAAAGGGCTCCCCCCGCCACACTCACACACTCCCCAAACCCAAGGGGGCTGGAATTGTCTCTTTCTGACTATGGGCTTAAGTGGTCAGCCGGTGCCACCCCTTCCACTGCCTCGCTCAACACTGGACTCATCTTCTTTTGACCATGGCCTAGTTCCAGAAAGGACGTTTGTTACTGGGCTCCCCACCCTGGCGTCGCCATCCCTCTGGAGCACCGCATTCCCTGCGGAGAGCGAGTAGGCTCCAGCCAGAGCCTCCAGAGAAGTCTAAATCCAAAGTTGGCAGAGTTGAGGTCTCTCTCCTCCTCTCTGCCACTCTGTCTCTCTGTGTGTCTCTGTCTGTCCGTCTGTCTGTCTGTCTCTAGCTCACACACACAAGCAAAGGCTCTCCTTGCCTCACACGTTCTGAACACCAAACTCTGGGCCACCTTGTGGCCGCCAGCCGTCTCTGCACCTCTCTGTGGGCACTCCCAAGGGCCTCAGCCAGGAGTACTGAGGAAGCCCGCGGTCTGCCCTGGGCAGCTTTCTGTAGCCCGGAGAGGGAGCCTCGAGGGGGCAAATTCCCTTCGACCCCATCTCAGCCGTCCAGCCAATGAGAAGCTCCCAGCAGGCCCAGCCAAGCTGACTCGGCCTGGTTTGGGAGGCGCCTCCCTTTCGCCTCCCAAATCAGAGAAAAGCAGCGCCCTGGATTCCTCCTAGAGCTGCTCCCCGAGCCAAAGTGGGCAGCAGAAGGGGGGAGGAGGAGGGGGGGGGAGGGGAGGGACAGGGGGAGGAGGGGGATGCCGGGCTCTGGTCACAGCTGTTCAAACCAGGGAGCGAGTGTAGAAAGAGGGACAGAGGAACAATGGGACGGATGGATCCAGGAGCAAGCTAGGTAGATGCAGAGATCATGGACGGCTCTGTGGCCCGCCGGGCCCATCCAGTGGGCGACCAAAGCCAAGAAGCCGGGAGATCCAGTCCAGCCTCGGAGCCCCGTAGCCACTCCTGGCCACTTTTCTCAGCTGTAAAGAGGAGCCGATAATAGTATTTAACTCTCAGCGTTGTTGTGCGGCTGCCGCGCAGCAGATAATGATTGCAAACGGCTTACTTAGCCAGAGATCCTTCCTTTTTTTCCAGGAAAAAGAATCCATCTAATTGCATTCATTTAATGTCAGCTCTCGGTGCCAGTGTCATTGCTGTCCGACGGAGGGAGACAGAAAGTGTGGACAGCTTGAGCGTCTGGACGTGCCCCGACCGAGTTACCTTGTCCTGTTCCTCAGAAGGGAGGGAAGAGGAAGCCGGTCTGGTCAGGAGGGGCTGCTCCTCCCAGAATCCTCAGGTAATTGTTCTGGAATGTCTGCGTCACTCAAGCTTAGCATGCCTGGTTTGGGCAGGCGGCTGCTGGGATCAGATCCTTGGAGGGGCCCCAGCCATGAATGGCTTGTTCTGGGGTGGAGTCAAGGATCCAGGAGCTCCGCCTTGCTCTTGGTCCCAAATAAAACAAAACATAAAAGCAAATGTTTGTCCGCAAAGAGCCCAAATCCCTAAGTTTACCCACGGGAACAGGCACACATGCACGCACCACCCGCGCTCCCTCCCTGCCTCCCTCGGCCATATCATCACCGGCACATCCCGTCAGTCAGGGGCCATCCACACTCTCCAACAAACCCAGAGACATGGACCGCCCTCCGGCACCCCCACTGACATTTGCATTCACCCTGATTTAATGCCCACAGACAGACAGACAGACAGACAGACAGACACACACACACACACACACACACACACACACTGATGCCTGGGAATTGCTTTGCAGTCACAACTCGCCTGCTGCAGGATGCTCCGGATGCTGACGAGGATCCTGTGGGCACAGAGAGCCTTGCCTCGGCATCCACTGCCTCCAGAGCCCATCACTCCCATTGCTTTTACCCTTCCTTTTCTTAGAGAGGAGCTATTGATAGCCACATTTCAGTAATGTTTACTACATGCCACGCACTGTGCTAAGCACTTCAGAATTATTCTATCTTTGGGCTCCACGGTGAGCCCAGCCATTGGCTCCTGCCTCTCCTGAACATAATGCGCCATGTACACCAGGGCTCCTCTAGGGCATCATGGGCAAAGGGATGCCACGTGTGCCCAGATGGCATGGGCAAGCTGCTCTGTTCTGCCTCTTCCCAGCACCTGAGGACATTTTTTGCATGTCCTGCCCTTCTGTCCAGCCATCCAAAGGGAGAGCTTCCTCCCTCTGCTCTCTGGGGTAATGCAGGGGAGGCTCACAAGCAGCTTGAAGTTGCAGCTTGGGCATGCGAACTTGAAAACCTTCGCCAATGCTGCTCTAGAACACCATCCTTTCCCAAAGCTGTTGCCAAGTCACTGAGTCCCTTCTCTTTGCCTGTTTATCCCTCCCCCTCCCCATTTCAGTCCACACCACACCACCCCCCACCAGGCTTTTAAAGTCTTTCATAAAGGTCCCCTCATTATCTTAAGAATCCCCTCCCACCTTACTGAATCAATGGACACAGGCCTCATGGACATTCCTCACACAGGAGATTGTATCTTCCCTCTCTGGACTTCTCTGGCTCTCTTCCAGGCCTTCAATGTTCTCCCTCTTCATCTCTGCCTCCTGACTTCTGTCAAATCCCCTCTGAAATGTCACCTTCCCCAAGAATTCTTTCCCAATCCCCCTTCCACGTCTAGTGAATTCATCTGATCAGTAGCTTGTTGGTAGAGTTGCTTCCAATGCTGTCTCCTCATCCTTAAGAACAGGAATCACCCCAGTGCTAAGGACAGTGTCTGAGTCCTTATAAAGGTTTGGTAAATTCGCAGTCGATGATTGATGGGCTCTCCTGGCCTCCTCGACCAAAGCTTCACCTGTTTAGCAAACTCATTTCCCTAATGAGATCATGGTCCAGCTGGGGGTTCTCCAGGAAGCCCATCCCTAAATGTTGGGCACTTCAAACAGCCTGAAGCACTCACCCTTTCTTTTTAGAGGTGAAGGCCTGGAGGCCCTATTGTAGAAGGGAATTGCCCAAGGCAAAGCCTTTAGAAGAGGACTTAAAGCAGGTATTCCTACCCTGGCTCAGAATTCTTTCCACAACCTGGCCTTCTTCAGTTATTACCCTCCAGGCTCCTTAGACCAAGGGCCTTCTGCAGAGTTTGAGCCTTGCTATCCCTCTCCTCCCCATCACGACACACATTAATTTCTTTGCATGCCGATAATCCTTTTCTAGTTGGCTTCCCATCCTCTGAGAAGTAACCTTGTCAGACCCCCAGTAATATCCCCAACTGAGCAGGCAACCTGAGAGTGGGCAGAGGAGCCTGACTAGACACAGGCTTCCTCCCCTTCTCAGGCTGCATCAGGGCATAACCCAGAGAGCCCTCAGTCATCCCTCACATGGTTATTGCCTTCAATCATCCCTGCCTGTCAGCTAGACTGAAAATTAGACCATCACTTGTTTAATTAACATTTGTTTGAATGAATATGCATTAATTTAGATGTATCTAACTCCATTCTCTGTGGTCATAATGGGAACAATTAATGAGCCATTTGCTGCCCAGCATTCCATTACTGTTTCCACAAGATGGGCCAATTGTCCACTGGTTTTCCTCTTATAGGAATGGATGGCTCTCCACTTCCATGATGGTAGAAAAGTGATGGAGGTGGCCAGATAAATCTAGCTAATAGAACAGCCAGACCACTTAACTTGAATCCATTGCCTGCGATCTTATTCTTAGTCAGTGATGGGCCCTGAATTATATTGTTATGTTATATTACTCTTGCTTTGACTAATAAAAAGGAGAATCCCACCAACAATGTCTACAACTGGCTTAAACACCACCTGTTGGTAGCTGCCCTGAAAAGGAGCACAAACACTAAGCTTGGAATTTCAGTACTTTCTTTACTTCCAGTGTTTCCCTTTCCTTCTCCCTCCCCAAAGAAATGAATCTCATTCCATTTGGGTGTCCTTAATCATTCTTTGCGCTCTCTTTTCCATGCCCAGCTTTGATAAACATTCCCAGGTACCTCGGGGGCTATAAAGTCTGCGTGTGAGAAACTTCCGAGTGTTAAAAGACTCTCCAGGCAACAGGGATACTTGTTGGCTCCTGTCACCCAGTCTTTGAAAGGAGATGAACCTATCAGGACTATGGCTATGCTCAGGAATCATATGTGCTGGGAGCTGTAGGCTTTGGGACTTCACCAAGACCCATCTTAGAGGTGATAGAACTTAGCCACCCTTAGTCAGACTCATTTTATAAATGAAGAAACCAAGGCCAGAAGAAGGAAAGTGAGGTACCCAAGGTCACATCGTAGTCAGGACTGTGTACTATATTTGACGATCCTGCATTTCGCAGTATGCCAAGAATGAGGTACTTAATATGCTCCAGAGCATGGCAGGCAATGCCTAGCTTCTTGATCTACCAGAAATGGTCATTATTTTTCCTCTCCACTGAAATGTAGGCAGATTGCCCTGTAGCTGTGATGAGACCCTCCACTCTGTCCTGAGCCCTAATAAGAACAATTCTCCTTTCCCTGTCCCACGAGGCCCCCAGAATGCTGCATTCACAACTCTTGGAAGTACGCCGTGCCTATAACTTTGTGTCCTACAGAGGATGGACCTGCGATACAGCTAGCATGTGCTAGAGCCAAGGTTTGAGCCCAGGCAGGAGGCCAGAATCTGCTCAACTGCGTCAGTGTCTCCTAAGAGGGCAGCAGATTTCTCACAAGGAAGTGGTGGGAGTTCAAACTAGGTAAGAAGCACCCAGCCCTGCTCCTCTATATTGGCATATGGAACTGCGGGTGATGGGTACGAGGGACTCTGGAGGAAGAACATGGTAGAGCTCAGCTGAGGCCGACCCAGGACAGGCTTCAATCTAGAATTGGGGCTCATCAGCGCTGCCCTTGCCTCTTTCTTCCCATTACAGCCAGGAGCTAGTTCCTCATTTCGTTCCTTCTCCAGTCACTCCAAGCTCCCACTACCAAATTCCCCAAAGCTCCGAACCTTCCCAGTCTGGCCGGAAGCCCTTGGAACACTCCTCTAACTCCCAAGTACTGAGCATCAAGTCTAGATCTCCATCCTTCACCACCCCCAAGTCACTTCCTAACCCTGGCTTGGCCAGCACCAACCTTTAGAAGAGCCATGGCTGCCACGGCAAGCTGGGTGCCCACGTCCTTGGCTCCCGCATACTCCGCGCTTCTTCGTGGCACCAAGAGAACCTCAGTATCTCCAAGGATTTGTCTACCCCTGTCCACAGGGCTTTGGCCATAGCCACACTGCAGCATGTAGGCGGGCAAGCTGATGGGGACAGCAGGTGCTCTCTGGGAAAGTATGTGCCCTGCCAGTATGATTTAGACCAATGTGACATGTTCCCCATTGAGACAGCTGGGGGCAGTGCATGGAGCACTGAGCCTCGAGCCAATGTGACCTCAGATACTAGCTGTGTGGTCTTGGGCAAATCACCAAACCTTTGCCTCAGTTTCTTCAACTGAAAAATGGGGACAATAGCAGCTCTTAGCACCTACCTTTTAGTTCTGGAAATCAAATTAGATACTATTTGCAAAGCAGTGTGCACAATGCCTGGGGCATAGCAGGCACTGGATCAATATGTGTTCTCTGCCCTTCCCTCCCCCTTGGGAAGGAGAACTTTAGCAGGACAGGTTTGGTAACATCAGGAAAGCCGGTACTGTCTACAAGGACAAGCACTGGCCCAGGGGGGGGCTCAGAATACCTCGGGTTAAACCCAAACACTCACCGTCTGTCTGACCAGGAAAAGTAAATGACTTCAGCTGCTGGTCTCTGTGTGTCCTCTGAAAATGAGGAGGTCCCTTACAGGGCTCCCGGGGCCCTTCCCAGCCCACGCTGATCTCCTCTCCAAGATTCCAGCTCCCATCAGGTCTCACCACCCAAATCACCCAAGTGAAAAGGGTCTCCTTTGAAAAAGGCGCCCTGCTCGAGAACTGTATGCGGGAGCTCTCATTTCTCATCACTGTCCTAAGCCTCCTCTGGATTTTGTCCTGGGCCCATCAGGCCCATCGCATCTCCTACAGCTTCCTGGTGCCCTCAGGCGCCACCTCCTCCTGGCAGCTCTCCGGGATGTCCCAGTGCTCAGGCCTCTCTCCCTCCTTCCATTAGCTGGTCATCAGCAGCGGCATGTGGTTTCCCCCAAGTTCAGGCTAAGTTTGGGAAGAGTCGGCTTCATTCTCTTCTTTGGATTTGAACCGTCAGCACGCCTGCTGCCTTATGTCACCTTCGTCCATGGAACTGAGTTCATTCCACTTCAAGGGTCAGAAGGTAGACAGACAGCTAGCGAGTGGAGAGAGAGATGAAGGAAGGCCTGTTTGCCAAGCACGGGCAAGCCCTTGGAGGGAGGAAACGGAAAAGAACCAGAAAAGAAGCAACCTCTGCCTGAGAGGGAGACAACACGTCAAGGTGTGCGTGCGTGTGTGCATCTGTGTGCGTGTGTGCATGTGTTTGCGTGTGTGTGCATGTGCGTGTGTGCGCGTGTGCATGTGTGTGTGTGTGTGTGTGTGGTGATGAAAGCCAGAGCCAGAGAGAAACAGAGCAGGCGATGATTCACACCGACTGGGGCTGCAAGGAAGAGCGCCTCTTTGATTGAATGACAGACGCAGTCCGTGAGCCAAAGGTCCGCCCTGGGTGGGAATGGGAGGGGAAGGACGATGCCATCTCAGAAACATCTTCCGGCCTGCCTGTGGAGCTTCAGTAAATCCTTGAGCCAGCTGCACCCGGGCATTGTGAGGGCCGGCAGCTGCGCATGGGCCAGTGGAGCGCTGCCACGCCCCCCCTGCCCCGCCCCGGAGAAAGATCCACGGAGAGAGCGGACTGGAGCATCCATCCGGAAGTGCTTCCTGTGGCCTAACGGAGACAGACCCGGGAAGGAGCGGGGTGACTCCTCGCTTGGAAGCGACTTGTGGCGGGGTTCAAAGGAAGGAGAGGGAGAACTCGGAGACTCAGAGGAGGAGAGGCGCAAGACCAGTCTGGAGAGCGAGTCACGCTAAAAGCGAGGAGACAATGTTTAGGGCCTTTCATGAAGCGGGGTCTCTGCTTACGGGCTCAGCACAATGAAATGGGGGTCAACAAGCCAGAAGGCTGGACCTCCAGGAAGACATTTCGCTGGGCCACAACAGCAAAAACTGCTTTACCGATTCCCTCTTTTTTCAATCAGAAGAACCAAAGCCAAAGCCCTTCCTCCTCCTCCCATCGCTCTCCTCCCGACGGGCTTACACAGTGCCTAGAACATAGCAGGTGCTCATTCATCCATCCATTCGGAGCAAGCAAGACGAAGTAAAGCCTGCTTGGCCATAGCAGGGATGGGAGTGGAGGATTTCTGATGAAAGAGAGCCAGTTCTTGTTTGCCAACAAAACCCATTGCTGGAAATCTCTCTGAATGCCCTTCGAGTTTGTTTCCCCCAGGATGGACGAATCTCGCCCTTGACTTGGCCTCCCTGCTCAGCCTTCCCCCTTCCTCCCCCCTTTCCTTCCTATTTCCTATTTGAATGAGATGCCCGTCTGCCCCCGGCTGAGATGGGGCAGGGGGGGGGGCACACTTAATCTGTGTCTAGTCATTCCTCATTTGACTGGTTCAGATTAGAAGACGTTCATGTACTGCCTCCAGACCTCTAATCACCTCCCCCCCTTCTCATTTTTCTTCTTTCCTTCTCTTTCCATTGTTCCTTGAAAATAATCAGGACACTGCAGCCTGCGCCCTCTGTCCAATGGAACCCCCCCCCATTTTATCTCTAGCGATTAGCATTTAAAGGACTTATCCTTGGGCAATCCCTTATGACTGTTGGGTTTCCCCCCCCCTCCCCCCCCCCCCCCCCCGCGGGTATGAATGCCTTCGAGGTTTCTATGTAGTTCTGAACTTTGCACCACAAATGGGGGAAGGAGGGAAAGCCATTGATTTCATTGACTGCCATGACATTTTCTCTCCATAAAATGAGACTCAGCTTCACTAAGTCCTTTATTACAAGCCTATCATTGCCTTTGTCTTCTGGAGTATTATCTAGAAAAGAAAAAGCTAGGATAGGAGAGGCACAATCGAGACCAAAGTCAAGAGAATGGTCTGGAAACATCTGGAGCAAAAGACTTCCAAACGACAACTTGGGCTTCTGCAAAGAGGAATCCCAGAATTCCCAGAAAAGATGAATCAAGATTTAAAAATATATATTTTAAGCCTATGAAAAAGAGCGCTATTGGGAAAGGCCACTGGAAAGGAAGTAAGAGCCAGAAAAGAAATCATTGGAGGGGAAATGAACAGCTCATCGGCAGAGACACAAGCCCCAAAGTCCTCCCAAATCTTAAGGAAGGAAGTAGAATCTAATGATGACTTCATGAGATCAGAAGAAATAATAGTGATCTTTTTATTCAGAATACCTGGAATGTGGAATAAATCATGGCGTACAGTAAAAACAATTTACCAGGAAAACAGATCGAGGACTGAGAATTCTTTTTAATTACTGTACTCTCTGAAAGCTGTGTGTCAAAGAAGGGGGGGGGGCTGGGAAGAACCTAATTCTCATATATTTTAAGGAAATTACAAAAGAAATCTGCCCAGAGCTTTTAAAACTAGAGTATAAGTGAAAAGTGAAATAATCTACCGTTTCCTTGAAAGAAACTCCCAGTGTATATTCTCAGGAAAATTAGATCCAATACCCAGGCCCTTCAAATCAAAGGGAAAATACTGCAAAGAGTCATCTGCAATGGGGGGATAAGTTAGGAGTCTTCCCAGTAAGATCAGGAGCGAAACAAGGGTGCCCACTATCACCAGTATTGTATAATACTGTACTAGAAATGTTAGCAGTAGCAATAAGAGAAGAAAAAACATTGAAGGAATTAAAGTAGACCAAGAGGAAACGAAACTGTCACTCTTGGTGAATATATATTCAAAAAACTTTTTATAGAACTAAGAAAAAATAACAACAAAATTTATCTGAAAAAACCAAAGGTCAAGAATATCAAGGGAACTAATAGAAAAAAATATGAAGGATGGCAGCCTAGCAGTAAGAGATCTTAAATGGCAATTAATAAAACAATCTGGTACTGACTAAGAAATAGAGGGTGAAGCAATAGAATAGAGTAGGGGTAAATGACCTCACTAATATAGTGTTTGAGAAACCTAAAGATTCCAGCTTTGAGGAAAAGAACTCACTATTTGACAAAAAATGCTGGGAAAATTGGAAAACGGTAAGGTAAAAATTAAGTATAAATCAATATCTCATATGCTATGCCAGCATTGGTGAACTTTTTTGAGTTCACATGCCCAAACTCCATCTTCAAGCTGCTGCTGAGCCCCCAGCATTTGTAAAAATGGGGATTTGAACCCCAGACTTCAATTCTCAGAAGTCCTGGTAGTTCCCAGAATTCCCTAAAATCTCACTTGAATCCTCATCTGGGCTGAGAACAAAACGGGTATTTAAACTGACTGTACTGCCTACTTGCTTTTTCTCTGCTTCTGCTTCTAGCACACATGGCTCTCTACCTAGCAGGCCATAGAGTGAGTGGTTGTGAATGGGCTCTGTGCCTAGGCACGTGCTTTCTTATGTTGTATTTTCTTTATTTCTTAATCTTTAATAAACCTCATAAAATATAATACTTTTAGCAGAGAAACTAATTTAACTGTTACACATTGCCCCAGAGAGTGGTGGGAAGATGTTCCCACTTTGGGGAACTAGACAGAGGGGAGAGGCATGCAAAAAATGTCCTTGGGCACTGGGAAGAGTGGAAACAGGGCAGCCCTCCTCTCCCACCCTCAGCCAAGTCAGTCCGGCACACATGCTAATACTTCACCAATACTGCCTGATAACAAGATAAGGTCAAAAAGGGTTATATTATAAGTAAATTCGGGGAACATAGAAGAGTTTACCTCTCAGATCTGTAGAGAAGGGAAGACTTTATGACGAAACAAGAGATAGAGAACATTATAAGATATTAAATGAATAATTTTGATTATATTAAATTAAAATGGGGTTATACAAAGAAAAAAAATCCAACCAAAATTAGATAGGAAACAGCAAACTGGAGAAAAATTATTTATCAAATTTCACTGATAAAGGTTTCATTTTTCAAAAATTATAAAGAATTAAATCCAATTCATAAGAATCCAAGCCATTCCCCAATTGACAAGTTGTCAAAGGACATGAATAAGCAGTTTTCAGATGAAGAAATGAAAGCCATCAATAATCATATGAAAAAAGTTCTAAATCCTTCTTGATTAGAGAAGTACCAATTAAAACAACTCTGAGGTACCACCTTACACCTAGCAGATTGGCCAATATGACAGTCAAGGAAAATAATAAACATTGGAGGAAATGTGGCAAAGTGGGGACACTAATACATTGCTGGGGGAGTTGTGAACTGATCCAGCCATTAGGGAAGGCAATTTGGAACTCTGCCCAAAGGGCTAAAAGCAACACACACCCTTTGATTCAGTACTATTAGATCTGTATCCCAAAAGATTCTTTTTAAAAGGGGAAAGACCTATTTTATGAAAATATAACTGCTCTTTTTGTGGTGGCAAAGAATTGGAAATTGAAGGGATGTCCATCCATTGGAGAACGGTTGAACAAATTGTGGAATACGGTAGTGACATAAGACTTTCGTGCTCTAAGGAATGATGAACAGAATGATTTTAGAAAGAACTAGAAAGACTTTCATGGACTGCTACAGAGCAAAATAAGCAGAACCAAGAAAATATTGTACACCATGACAACCATATTGTGGAATGATCGACTGTGATCGACTTAGCTACACTCAGCAATACATAGATCCAGGTTGATTCCGAGGGCTTATGACAAAGAATGCAGAGAAAGAACGATTGAAGTCAGAGTATAGATGAAAGCATACAATTTTTTGATTCTTTATTTGGGTTTATGTTTGGGGGTTTTGATTTTATAAGATTACTCATTACAAAAATGAACAATAAGGAAAACATAAAATTTAAAAATAAAACCAAAATAAAATCAAGGGAAACATGTCATTTTTTGCTCCTTGATTTTTCTGAGAAATCCTCTGACTTTGAAAGTTCTCTTGGCATTAGACCTATTTCTCCAGTCCAAGAACATAGTCAAAACAAAACCAAAAAAATATTTATTGACCTTTGGGGAATGATGCAAAAAAAACCATCTTATTTTAGTGTCCTGAATAAAAAAAAATACTGTAAATGGGGGCAGCTGGGTAGCTCAGTGGATTGAGAGCCAGGCCTACAGATGGGAGGTCCTAGGTTCAAATCTGGCCTCAGACACACTTAGCCCCCATTGCCTAGCCCTCAGCACTCTTCTGCCTTGGAGCCAATACACAGTATTGATTTGAGGATGGAAGGTAAAAGTTTAAAAAAAATACTGTAAAGAATCAGAAAGTAATCATTCAAGTCCCAAGAAGTCACAGGGCAAGTCACACAGCATTTAGAACCCAGAGCTTCAAGTGTTATATTACAAAAAGCAGTTCAGCCCTGGATTCAGAACCTGGAAATCGATAGTGAGCAGCCATGCTGCCATTTTGTCCCTATTCCTGGCCCTTGCACAGATCGTACAGGTGACAAACTGAAGCCCAGAGTAAAGTTACCAAAGACCCTCAGGTATTTCATCACAGAATTCTGACTAGGACCCAACCTTGGCTCAAGCCAAAGGCCCACCTGCAGTCTTGCTTCATTACGGTCTGTAATAAGGTTGGCCACATAGGCCTGGCCCTGGCCCGAAGACCCATGTGATCGTGGCTGCATAGCTTGGCGCCATTAAGGTAATTCAGGTGCCAGCTGCTCTTAGACATTCCTGATCTGATTCTGGCAGGTCAGGAAGAGAAATTCGGGCGTCTTCTGAAAAGTGTCCTTGTTTCTGTCTCCTTTCCCCAAGGCTGTGGGTGAGAGATCTGCGCTTAGTTGAGACCATGGAACTTCATGATGAGAAAAACAACTCGCTAGCCTTGATGTTGGCCAGACTGTACTCTGCCCAGCCAAGGCTGCGGAGCCTGGGGGAATAGGGGCCACAGTGCTGATTCTGACCCATGCCAGTCTTTCCAAAGGTACCTTTTTTTGCAAGTCAGTCCTTCCCACCACTCTAGTACTGAATAGATCACCCACTCCTTTCCCCAGCTGCTGCTTAGTGATGAGCTCTAAGGACCTCAGTTGCCCCTGATTGCAATCTGGCCATTTGTCTAACATGTAGCTCGTGCAAGAACCTGATTCTTTGTGTGTGTGTGTGTGTGTGTGTGTGTGTGTGTGTGTGTGTGTGTAAATCCACATACTTACCTTTGCTCCCTCCTGGAGCCTCTGGATCCCCTGTGTGAGAGCTAACTGGATTTTCCAATGGGAACATCCTTGACCTTACTTAGACCTCATTAGGGAGCTGCCCCTTACAGTCTCCAAGGTAGTCTCCCCACTAATATCCTTATTTGGGAAGTCTTGCTTTTGGATCTTGTTGAAGAATATTCTATGCCTAATCCCAGCCCTTGACCCCATCCACGAATCCTTCTCCAGGCTGGTTTTACCCAAACCTCTCTTTTTCTTCAGTTATTCACAGCCCAAAGCATGCACAAGGGGGAAGGAGATGGGGACTCAATGGGAGAAGCCCCTAGAATAGGTGTCAGATTTCGGGGGCTGGAGCCAGGACATCATCAGGTCTAATCCTGCCTCAGATACTTCCTAACCACCTTTTAGTGAGTTACTTGGCTTTCCTGAGCCTGTTTCCTCCGTGAAAGGCAGCGCTGGCAGTCCTTGTGGCCACTGCCTCCCAGGGCTGTTCAGTGAGACTTGGATGAAGTGCTATCTTGAAAAGTCTCAGCAAAGGTTTTAGAAATGCCTAAATTCAACTAGTTGCCAAGTCGTGTCTCCATCCCGAGTCTGCTCTGACCTCTCCTCAGATCCATCCTGTCTGTCCCCTTCTTTCTACGCTTTTGGCTATGGGTCAAAGACACCCTCTCCTCCTACCTGGACAATTGATTTCACACTTCTCACTGGTCTCCTTGCATTCAGGGTCTCCTCTCTGCAATCCATTCCCCACTCAGAAGACAACGTGTTTTCCTAAAGTGCTGGTCTAGCGTTGGCACTCCATTATTCAGTCATGTTCAGTGGCATCCACATGATCAAAGAAGGACTCCAGAGGCTAATACTTTAAAGCCCCCACAATCTACCCCTCACTTACCTCCTAGAGTTCAAGCCTGTCCTCAGACACAGAAAAGCTATGTGATCCTGGACAAGTCACATAACCTCCGTCAGTCTCCATTTCATCATCGGCACAAAGGGGCTGATATATGTGATAGTAGTGCTAAGTCGGCTCATTGTGAAGAGAAAATGAGGTAATATCGATAACAGCTTTATAAACGTTAAGTATGTAAACTTTGTTAAATAATGTTAAATATTAAGATTCCGTGTCGGGATGAGCTCCACTCTCCTCCTCCAGCTGTTCCTACATCTGAATGCTCAAAGGCTCCAGATGAGGGGTGCATGTCCTTCCCTAGGACTGATGAAAGGCTGACTTTTTCTGCCTTGCCTTCCTTAGCTGGTGCTCTCTGCATGCAGTCCTCTTAAAGCCCAGCCGTCTCCTGCTGCTCCACTTCCATGGAATGCTTTTTCTCTGCCTTTCCCGTTCCTCTGTCATTTTCTTCTTTGGCGCTGTCCCAGTTGTCTTCTTTGGATTATCTCCAAGAAGAAGGCCGAAACCAGAGATAGCCAGGTGAGACTTGTTAAACTTGTTCGACTGGAAGCTCCTTGATGGCAAACAATGTCTCCTGAGCTAAGCTGAATAGAAGGGCCACTAGCTGAAATGGAGGGTGCAGCATTTACTCTCAGGTTGCCTCAGGACTGTAAGAGAAGCACAGGCTGCCTGGGAAGGCAGGGGCCCCCCTCTCTTTGGACATTAGCAAGCCACTTGCTTATCATGCAGTGTATGTCAGAGGGACAGCACGGGCACGAACGTGTAAGTAAATATGATGATTTATGGATGGGGAGACTGATAACAGGGGGAGGGGTCAGGACAGATTGCCCTTGGCAGGTGGCCACTGAGATGAGTCTTTAGTATTCCGTGAATTGGGGATGAAGGGTGCACATGCCATGAATGTAAGAAAGTCTGTGTAAAGGAACAGAAATGGGAGGTGGGGTGATTAATTAGGGAACAGCAACATGGATGGCCACAGGAGAAAATGTCTGCTGAGTCTTTGGTCTAGTGTGGTTTTTGGTGATGGAATTCTCTATGACCACAAGGTCTTTTGCAATGAGCATTGCATTGGAAGTCAGTAGATGCCTGAATTTGAATCCTCACTCTGTCACTATCTATTCCTGAGCGAGTCACTTCCCCTCTCTAAGCCTTAGTTTCTACAAGTATAAAATAGGGATGAGATCCCTCCCTTGTGGGGTGTGATGACAGGAAATTGCTTTCTACAAGTTTCTTTGAGCACCATGTATATTGGTGGCGTTATTTACACTCTCTCCTAATATATACTCTGGAGTGCTATGCCTGGCTATGACTTTGGAATTTTGAAATCAACTCTTAGGAGGACTGTGGCCACTGAAGCCCAAACATCCTTTCCATGTCATACCAGGGAGTCCTCCAGAAGTGGACTCTGATATCAACTACAGTTGAGTACCAATTGTGTGATAATGAAGCCCAAGAAGTGGCTGTTTTATTGGAATTCGCAGGGCTCATTTTCATTGGTATGGAACTAATTTCCATATTGTACATGATAATAGCTTCAAATAGAGTGAATTTGAATACATGCTACCACTTCCTGAGACTCATTATTTGCATTAATCTGGACCTAGCTGTACTTTAACCCCAAGAAACAATTATGGATCTTTCTATAGACCCTTGGAGAGAGCAGAGTCTTTCACATTAATTGGAGGTCATTGGTCATCTTAACCTGCCTGGGATATTGGCAGAACAAAGTAGGTATTATTATCAGACCCATTTTACAATTAAGAATTTCTCCTCCTCCTCCTCCTTCCCTCTCCATCTTATCTCTTCTCCCCTCCTCCTCTCCCTTTCCTCTTCTCTTCTCTGCTGTATTGTTCTTTTCTCCTCTTCTCCTCCTTCTTCCTATCCTTTCCCCTCCCCATCCCTTTCTTCTTCTCCCCTCTCCTCCCAATGTCCCAAAATGATTTAGAGATATAACTGGGACTAGCAATGAAGTTGTATGTTTTTCCATCCTGTTCTCTTTTCATTACACCTCACTACCTCTTTTCCATCATAGGGAGATGCAGATGCCATTTTATGGGCTGAAGAAGAAAAAGGACATCATGAGATTTTTATCTGTCACTGGGAAAGCTCTTTCTCTTAGCTGAGAATAGGATAAATATAGCAGGAAGAAATGTCCATGTCCTCAGTAAAGGATCTCACCAATGGGTATCTATAGTTAGAAAGTATTGGATCTGGAGAAAATCTGGGGAGTGAGTTGAATGGCCTGAATACTCATTTTGAGTCACTGGATTGATGAAGCAGACAAGAAAACCAAAGTAATCTTGGGTTGCCTTAAGAAAGTATCAAGGATGTCCATGAAGAAGGTGGTGAGAATGTTGATGTCTTCTATCCAGGTTAATCTACATCAGGAGTGTGGTCATCAGTTCTGGGCACCACATTTTAGTGGTAGAATTAATGAGCTGGAGAGAGTCCAAAGGATAGGGTTACGATTCAGCCTTGCGTCCATGTCACATAAGAATAAATCGAAGGGATTAGAGAATTAAGAACTAATTAGAATTGAAGAGATTGGGCATGCCAGCTGCCTTTAAATATTTGAAGGGCTGTCCTGTGGAAGAGGGACTAGAGGTTTTTGATGTCTACCCACAAGGATTAGAACTTGGAACAATGACAAGTAACTGCAGTGAAGAAAATTTCAGTTGAGTTGAGAAAGCCTTCTAATTATTTAGAATTGTCCTCAATTGGCATGGATTACCCTGGGGGTGTGAATGTTAATCCCTCAAAAGAGAACTTCAAGATAAAATAAGGTAACCTCTGGCCAGGTCTATCAGCTCCTTGTGGGTATGTGCTCTCTTGCTCTTTATAATTGTTTCCTGCAGGCTTAGCACAGAACCTGGAACATAATAATTGTTTCATAAATGTCTTATTCATTCATCCAGGTCATGATGTTTCCTTCAAGGCTCTGAATTGTTTTGCTTCTTAGGATGTTTGGGAAATTCCTTCTGTCTTTCTGGGGAAGGACAGTAAGGTCAAAGCAAACAACAAAAATCAATGCCCTTACTGAGAAAATTCCCTTTTCATTTTAGTATGACTTGATGAGAAGATCCATATCTTGGGTAAATAGCAACCTATTTCCTCCTTGATTTACCACAAGAGAGCTTTGTGACTTTATAGAAGTAGCTCCACCTTTCTGGAACTCTCTGAAATAAGAGAGTATTTATACATGATCTACCCTCTCCTAAAGCTATTCATAGATTTAAAGATGAAGTAATTGTTAGAAAAATGGCTAGAAAAATTTGGAAACATAAAAATAAAAGGCACTGATAGCCCATGTACTACATGCAATTTTACATAATTAAATGAGCTTTACTAACTCCTGGAATGAAATATCAAAAATTAAAACACAGAAGGTAAGAAGTAGAAGAGACATCAATAATGGGGTCCTTCATCAAGATGAGACCCCACCCTCACTTGAAAGGAATTCTCATTACAATATACCCAACAAGCATCCAACCTCTGGAGGAAGCTCTCCAATGAGATGAAACCCACTCTGTCTCAAGTCAGCCTATCCCACTTGGTGAGGACATTCCTTAAGGCAAGAGAAACTATCCTCTAAACAAGAAGAAAAAGTATAATTTTTCTCCACCTTTTTTTCATGATTCAATTTACTCCAATCAAATCCCATAGATCTTTATTTATGCCTTCTGGGTGCTAAACCCCAGACTAAGACTCCATGGGCTTTGGGCATCAAAGGGAGCAGGTGCTTTATCACACTTTGTCTGCCCTGGAAAGTCAATGGATGGATTTCCCTTCAATCAAAGGGACCTGGGCCTGGAAAGGTGCCTCCATGACTGTCTGCTCTTCCCAGGAATTTGGTAGGTTTAGTATAGGCCACTCATGTTTCTATAGCATTATACGGCACTTCCACAGCCATCATCTCATTTGATCTTCAAACCCCACCCCCTTGTGATAAAGCAAAGGCAGAAATAAGCCATTCAGGTTTACAGACTTACAGAGGCTAAGTTGCTGGCCCAAGGTCCCACAGCTGCTCAGCACCAGAGAAGATTGTCCTGGCACCCCTTCTTGTCCACATTCTTTGGAACACTTTCCTGCTGGTGATAATTTGTCTTTGGAAACTGGGATTATGGCAAAATCAATCACATTGGCGAAATCTCAGAAAGGGGCCATTTGCTAAAGGCAATGGACCTTTCTGACTAGGCTCAGGGAGAAATATCACATGTCAAGGGCTCACCAATGCCAATTATCTCTGGCGGAGCATGATGTCTCTTGAAAGGAAGTTTCAGATGTCTTAGTGCTAAAGGAGACTCTAATGAGGGGAGAGTGAGCAGGTGGGCATTAATTAGTAGGGAAGAAATGTTCAGAGACAGCTGTGGGAATATAATTAGATGGGACAATGCAAGTATAATGGTGGGAAAGAGGTGAGAGAAGTGAGAAGAAACTGAGCAAGTCTGAGGGGGGGTTGGAGAATCAGGCTATTTCCCAAGAGGAAGTCACAGTGAGAATGACAACAGTCCTTCAATACTGTGGAGCAGATGTTTGGGGCCAGAGAGATGCAGACTGATTGTCAATGGTGTGATTACAGAATGTGATTTCCCCCCAGAGACAAAAGCAAACAAAAGGTGGGAGGGGGCAAGGAAAGGGAGATGTTCAACTAGATTTGCATTTCTTGAAATTTACCAAAATATTTTGTCCTCTTTGCATGTCAATCTGACATTTTGGAGGGGAATGACATGTAAATCTTGTTTTTCTTTGGGACATAAAACTTAATGGGTACATGAAAGTACTTTTGTGACCTACTATGAGAATAAGATCCAAGAATGGAGTTAATCAGGAAGGGTACTGCTTCATTGTTCATCAGTCTCTTCAAGAGAGAAAGTAAAATGAAAAGATGTTTCTTAACTCTCTTCTTTGCCAGAGCCAGCAACAGAGTCTGGCTAAAGGCCATTTTAGGAGCCAGGAGGAGAAGCCAGAGACCTCAATAGCATGAAAACTTTGGGATGACTGATAGAGTCCAAATTGGCGAAAAGGTAAGGTAAAACCAGCACAGAGAAAAGGCTGTTGAATTAGATAGTTAAGAATTTGCCTCAGGAGGACTATTTTCAATTGAGCAATGAGATCAAAAGTAAGATTGCAAGGTGTTGAGAAATGTGGGGGATGTGAAGCAAGCAAGAATATATACATATTTTATGAGTTTTTTGAGAAATATGATGATAGTTTGAAAGGATGATAAACTAGAAAGATTTCTTTCTTTTTCTTACTTTGGCTCTCCCTTTTCCCCCTCCTTTGTTCCCCTCCCTCTTTTCTTTCCTGTCTTCTTTCCTTCCTATCTCTTTTTTTCAGAAATATGCAGAAGTACCAGACATATCTATAGGAAGCTGGGAAAGACCTAGCAGATGAGAAGATATTAAAGCTTATGAGAAAGCCAAAGATCAAAGCATTAAAGAAAGTATAGATATTCCAGGGGAGGAGATCTGAAAGATAGTTGGCATGGGATCACAACCACAAGACCTGATGCAACTAAATATAACCTTCTTAAAGAGGCAAATTATTTTACAAACAGAACCTCATTTTAGTAATGCAATACTATGGGTGCTATCGTCAGCTTATCTTGCAAATAGATTCTATATGAGGTTGATAAATGTGTAAAAAATAATTCTTTATTCCTTTTTTAATTTGACCCAGGACCTGGAGGTCTTCTTACCCTAGGGGTGTGTAGGGATTAACCAACCCACAGCGACAGGAAGTAGAAACCATAGAGACAGGAAAAAGGAACCATAGAGTCAGGAAGTCATGTTGAAAAAGGGTAGAAAAGGGGCCAGCGTCACTTGGTCGAGGGATTAGTTGCTGACAGGATGTGACAGTTGTGGGGAAGTTGATTGCTGGGAGTGTGTTGGGTTGGTGGTTGGTGTTTAGTTGCTGGAATATAAAAGGCAATCCTGAGCTTACTGATAGGGCTTTGGCCTTTTGGTTTGGGCTGTTAGGTTTTTCTCTATCTTGAACTTTTTTGAGAGGTGGTTGGTCTTCATTGGCAGACCCAATTGGGGTTGGATTTAACATTGATTGGATTGGTTTTGATTGGGGTGGATTGGGTTGGAACGTTGTGGGGTGGTTGTTATTAGCGGTAGTTATAGGCAGTTAAAGGTAGAAACAGGCAGTTTTAGGTAATAATTATAGTTATAGGATAACTAGTATAGACATTAGGACATTTTCTTTCTCTACCTCTTTCCTATATTTCCCTCCTTTTCTATATCCTTTTCTATCTCTATTTTAATAAAACTAAATTGTTAATTGTTAAAAACAACTTTTATTTTTTTCAAACCTCTATTTTAACCCTTACAAATTGTCCAAATTCATATGACATTCTAATTGGCCTTCCTGAACGGAGGCTCCAGCTGATATCTGGCACATATCAGTAGCATGCCCATAATAATACTTTCAGGAAATAGAAATCCACATTCAACTATTTGAGAGTTTTTCCAAGGCTCACATGGTTACAGAGTAGAGAAAACCACATCTTCCCCCCCATACACACACACACACACACACACACACACACAGAGACACACACACACACACACACACACACACACACACACACACACAGTGGTACAGATTGGAGCACAGCAAGGCCTTTCACAAAAGGCTATCAGTTCATCATGTTGATGAAGCAATATGAAAATATGGCACATCCCACCCCATGTGCCACTTTCTCATGTCGTCCATCTATTTGGGACATTGTTGTCCCTGTTTTGATACTACACAGAGAATAGTGGAGCATGCAGTAATCCCTCCCTCAGGGTAGTGCTCCAGTTTGATTTCCTTTCTGGTCACATGTAAGTCATCAATGTAGGTGTTTAAAATCAAAATTTTCTTCTCAATGTACTGGAAAGAAGACCATTATATGGAGATAATAATAACATCTCCCTCACAAGGTACTTATAAGGACTAAGTGACATATTTACAACTCCCCTCCTACTCCATCCAGTGAGACAGATCTCTTGAGCTGGTCCTCCAGGCTGCTCTAGTCCAGTAAGCTGATTCTCTCCTCCAAAATTTGGTGTGAGGCTTTTGTTTAGGATTGTTTGGAGAGGAATTTGGGAGGGCTGAGTAGAGTCGCTTCCTTACTCCACCATCTTGTGATATAAGAAATGTTAAACAAGATGATCCCCAAGAAACCTAGAAAAATTTATATGAAATTATACAAGGTGAAGGGAGCAGAACCAGGAGAACACTGATCATAGTAACAAGAGTCATATATAATAATCAACTGTGAATGACTTAACTATTAGCAATAAGGCAAGGATCCAGGACAACTCCAAGGGTGGATGACAAAAAAGGTGATCTGTTGCCAGATAAAAAACAGTCAATATATCCCATTTTTCCCTTTGTTTCCACCATGAATTTTTCTCTGATGTAAACAATATGTGAAAAAAAACCCAATATGTGTCTTGTTTTGCAACATAATGAGCATGGAAATAGGTATTATATGATACTATATTCAAACTATATTATATGAGAAAACATGAACATGTATTATATTCTGGAAAAAATTAAGATTAAAAAGAATGAAAAAGAATGGATACTAAACATCAGTGTCAAAGCAGAAGTATGGTAAGGGCTGGGCAATTGGAGTTAAGTGATTTGCCCAAAGTCAGACATCTAGGAAGTGTTGGAAGCCAGATTTGAACCCAACATTTCCCATTTCTAGGCCTGGTTCTTTATTCACTAGCTTCTCCCATGAACTTGCCAAAACCATTCTATGCTAGAAATTTGATTTTTTCCACTAACTTTGTTAAAGGTTTTATTATGTTTATTAAGCTTATTAAGTTTAATACGGCAATAAAAAAGCTTATCTCAGACACTTACTAGCTGATTGATTTTTGGAAAATCATTTTAACTCTCTCAGCCTCAATTTCCTTTTCAATAAAATAAGGATAATAATAGTATCTTGACATATTTGGTTGTAATGGGGATCAAATGATATAATATATGAAAAGCAATTTGCAAACCATGAAGCACTCAACAACTGCTAGCTATTATTAAGGTAATCTACTCTTTGCTTCTGTGTCCCTTTCAGAATGCTCTGTGTGTTTGTGTATATGTGTGTATGTGTATGTGTGTGTGTGTGTGTGTGGGTGTGGGTGGTGGTGGTAGTTTTTAATGAATTTTCAATTGACACCAGAAAACACAATTGGATAAAGAGCACTGGTTGATCCAGTCAAAGTACGCCTTTGGATGGGCAGTCCATTAAGTAAGACTGGTGATAGCTCTGCCTTGACCCAAAAGAGAAGTAATGAGCTATACTCTGAATGGAAAAGGAGAAGTGGGGAAGCTGTGTGTAGCACTTTAAATAATGAAAACCTCCACTCACAAAAAAGATTTCCTTTTTTATCTCACTATTCATCCCAAGAAACAATTATGATGAAACATGAGAACCTCTGAAGAACCAAAATGTCATATACATAAAGAAAAGGGAACAGATGCATGGGGGAGGGGAGGTGGGCATAGATGGGCTGAGACATGCTGAAAGATACCTTAAGTGTGCACGTGGCAGGAGGAATCTCTTCCACAAAAGTGTGCAGTGAGCATGAGGGCCCATAGCTTCAGCACTGGACAGCTCCACGCTTCAACAAAAGAGGAAAAAGAAGCAAACCACAGGGCATCCAAGAATTTTCCTTTTTTTTTCCCTCCTACATTTAATACTTTTCCTTCCCATGCCTCTCTCCTCTCCCTGCTCCTGCTATAAACAATTAAAAAGAGAAAAGCTTCATAATAAATCTGCAATGTCCATCATACCAAATTCCCACATTGGGTATGTCCAGAACTGTATGCCTCATTCTATATTTTAAGTCCCCACTGATTATTATTTTTGCATAGCTGTGATCCATGAGCATACTGCTATTCTGATCTTCACTATGCATTATGTTCCAAAAGTTGTATCACTTTTATTTGTAGTTGTCATGTGTCATTTCTTATTCTGCAAAAACCTTCCAGACCATATTGATAATAATCTACCAAAAAAGTATTTCTTGAGGGCCTTACCAGGCACAGATTATAACATGACAAAAATCAAATAGTCTCTACCCTCAATCATCTTACATTCTCCAGGGGTAATATTATATATGTGCATAAATACATACAGGATCAATAATAATAATAAAATAACAAAGCAGAAACCAAATGCCAGACCCTTAAAAAGAGTGAGCAAAAGCAATGGGTGGAGTATTATCTGAGGTTTTTCAGTTGGTTTCAGATGGTTAGTTATAGGGGTAGTGCCAATATTTTACCATTACAGTTAACATTGCTTGGGCTATCTCTGTTCAAATGGGTCTCTCTCCTTTGGCCCTCTTTAATAACCTACTTTGGGAATAATCAGAAAAACCAGAGTTCAAATCCAAACTTACTTTTAGTTGAAGATTTATTAAATGCCTACTCTGTTCCAGGCATTGTACTAAGCACTAAAGATATCAAAAAAGGCAAAATATAGATCATCCCCGCTCTCAAAGAGCTCATCATTTAATGAAGGAGAAAATAAGCCCCTAAATATTGTTGTTTATACTTCATTTTGAAAGAGGAATAATGACATCTTCGGTGCTGTCTTGACTTGAGCATTATTTAGATTTAAGTAAGACAGAGTTGCTCAAAGTCATTAGCCTCCCAGTCTTTCAGAATAATTTAATTCCCAGGATGAACAAAAATCAGGATAATTGTCAGTGATCACCCAGGATGCAGTGGATGTCCTGTGGAGCTTCCATGCCTAACCAAGCTCTTAGTGCTCCATCTTCATATCTGTTGGAGGAATGAATTGTTCTCATTGGCCCACTCCATTTGGGGGAAGTCCTCAAATGCTTGGAGTATGGATTGGATGGTCTGACAGTTCTGATGGATTGGAGGTCTGACAGTTCCCCTTAACCTAGTTTAACCAATCTGGTAAGATGGTTTACCAGGGTGCATGTTACAGCTTCTTGGAGCCACAGGTGAGAGTTAAGTACTAGAGGGATACCAAAGGTGCATGAGGAAACCTAACCTTGAAAAGGGCTCAGCAAACCCTCAAACCAGATGGTTCTTGAATTTCCATCCAATGTGAAAACAAGCTATTTGTAATGTGAATATGAAATAATTAAAAGATAAAAGTCACTAGAATTAATAAAGGTTATGAAAGATTTCCTGTAGGATATAAAATTTGACCTGGCACTTACAAGAATCCAGAGAAGGCAGTAGGTAGAGGTAAGTATAGAGAGTGATCCAGGCATGGGGGACATATAGAGAAAATGTCCAGAGCTGAGAGATGAAAGGTCTTGTTTAAGAAATAACAAAATGGCCATTGTCATTCAATTAAAGAGTACATTGAGTGGAACATGTAAAAAAGACTGAAAAAAGTAGGAAGGAGTTAGGTTATGAAGGGCTTTGTATAGTTATGTATTTGATCCTGTAAACAATAGGGAGCCTCTGGAACTTAGTGAATAGGACCAACATGGTCAAATCTTTGCCACTATAGTGACTGAATTAAGGATGGATTGATGTGAGAAATTTGAAAGCAGGAAGACCAACAAGAGTTATTGTAATAGTCCAGATGTGAGATCACTATGGCAAGCACCAGGGTGGGGACATTGTCATAGAATAGAAGGGGGCATATTTGTGAGATGTTGCATAGGTGAAAGTGATTGATAAGTCTTGGGAACAGATCAGATAAAGGAAAGGATTGAGATATGGTGAGGAGTCAAGGATGACAAGTAGGGTGTTAACACAACAACCTATTATGATCACATTTTGCTTGATGGTAATAGGGAAGTTAATAGGGAGAAAGGATGGGTTTAGGAGGAAAGATAATGTATTTGCTTTTGGGCATGTTGAGTTTAAAATATTGACAGGGCAGCCAGTTTGAGACATCTGAAGAGGTGAGACTGAAGATCATCAGAGAAGTTTGGGTTTAATAATTAGGTCTGAGAATCATCAGCACAGACATGATAATAGTTGAATCTACGGTAACTGATGAGATCACAATGTGAAGTATTATCGAGAAGAATCCATATCAGATCCCTGTGGGATACTCATGGTAAGTGTGTGAGATCTGGATAAAGACTCAACAAAGGAGACTGATGATCACATAGGTAGGAGGAAAACCAGGAAGAACAGTGCCTCAAAAACCTAGAGAGCAGAGAGTATCAAGAAGATGATAAAATCAGTGTCAAAAATACTTCAGGGAGTTAAAGGAGAATGAAGAGTGAGAAAAGGTCATTGGATTTAGCAATTAAGAAGTCATTGTTAATTTTAGAGAGAGCAGGTTTGGTGGAATGATGAGGTCAGAAGCCAAATTACAAGGAGTTCAGAAGATAGAAATCAGGCAGCTTTTTTCAAGTATTTTAGATACAAAGAGCAGAAGAGATAGAGGACAATAATTAGAGGGAATGGAAAGCTTGAAGATGGGAGAGATATGGGTATGACTGTAGGAAGTAGAGAAGGAACCAGTGGATAGGGAGAGACTGAAAATAAATGATAGAGTGGATATTCTTTCAAATCAACAGAAAGGAATGGGATTGCTTGTGCTGGTGGAGGGGAGGGGTGGTTCTAAGAAGTAAGGCCACCCCATTACTTGATACAGTAATGATGGAGATACTTACAGCTAGATAAACCACAGGAAAGTTCCTTATGCCCTTTGAGTCTTAAGTTCCTCATCTGCTAAATGAAGTTAATAATACCTGGGTTAACTAGATCCCACAGTGCTTTTGAGACTCATATTAGATGTTGTGTGCCTGGTTCTTTAGGAAATAAAACAAATGCAGATGCTAGATTGGGGGTTATCAATGTTATTGTTATCATTGTTGTTATGCATAGATACTATATTTAGTGATAGAAGGACCCTTAGAGCATGCCAAGTATAATCCTCTCATACAGATAAGGAAACTGAGACCTAGAAGAGTAAGTGACTTTTTTACAGTGAGAGTCACACCATTACTAAGTGGCTAAGGAAAAATCTAAATACAAATGTCCCTGATTCTGAATCCAACTCTCTATCCTCTCTTACATGGCCCTAGCTATAGGACTAAGACATTTATTAAGCATCTTCTGTGTGTGCTAAGCAATGGGAGTACAGAGAAAGGTAAAAGATGATCTGTGATGTCAAGGAGCTCAGAGTCTAATGGAGATAGCACACAAGCTACTATGTACAAACAAGATATAGAAAAGATAAATTGGAGCAAACCAACAGAAAAGGCACTAGATATAAAAGGGTCCAGGCAAAGCTTCCTGTTGAAAATGGGGATTTAGCTGAGCTGTGGAGCAAGTCAGGGAATCTGAAGTCAGATATAAGGTGGGAGAGAATGGCAGACTTGGAGAATAGCCAGAGAAAAGGCATATTTGGGAGATGGAGTGGTATGGGCTTTTTATAAAAATCAAAAAACAACAGCACGAATAAATTTGTGTCTCTAATTGTCTAATGCCATAGTGCAATGCATGACTCCTTAATCCAGGATCTTTTGAAATACACACACAGAGGCACACACACACACACACACACACACACACACACACACACATGAAAAAACAAGGACAGACATCTGATTGCCGAAGAAAAGGGCACTAGATCAAAGAAGACATGAAGATCTCTTTAATTAAATTATAGGCACTAAACTTCAGGAGAGAATCTCAAGATTTTACAGATGCTTCTATTTGAACTGGCTGACCTCTACTTTTAATATTGTGTATATTAAAAGGAATTTCAAGAACATTATTGAAACAGTTTTTCTAGCTGGAGAAAAATATAGCAGGTTTTATTATAGGATCCTGGAAATACTTTCCTTGAAAATTAATTATTAAATGCTAGGCGTATCATTGGCTAAGATTGATGAGGGCATTCCAGTGGGTTCTGGGAATGGTGTTAATGACACAGAAGAAAAGAGCTGAGGGTCTCAGCCCTGAGGGAACATCTACAGATACCAGTTGTAATCCAGCTTCAATAACCATGAAATATTACTTTCTGACATCAGTCAGCAAGATAGGAAGGAAAACCAGTCAACTGTTCCATTTCCAAGAACATAACTGCAAAATTTGTGACAAGGGAGTTCTATTTTTGTAAGCCTAAAATTTCCTTTTAAATAGAGCAACATGTCCCCAGCTAACAACTTCTTAACCAAGGTTGGTCATGAATTTGAAATAAAATGCAGGATCAGATCTGCTAAATGCAATCTTTTGAATTTGGCTTATTTTTCCTCTAATCCAGCCATCCATGCACACACAATACACACACACACACACACATACACACACACACATATACACATATGTACATGATAAACATCTGAGAATTAATTGACCTGTGTTTCACAGAAAAGGTGATGCTCCGGTGGTGGCTAGGACAATGACTGATGATAGTTTGCCCTTGCACAGCTAATGGCATATCGGTTTGCCAATGCACATGATTACCAAGGGAAAGAAATATTGGTACCTTGGCCAGGCAGCTTTTTATTCTGCATTTAGATGATTTCTTCTGTTGTCCACTTGTCCTTTTAGGAGTGGCTCCAGATATGTTTCATTTCATTCTGAGCTTGACTCTGGAATTATTCTTTAAGTTCTCCAACCTCCTCCCACTCCTCTTATCTTCATTACTGTTTCCCAGAGGACTGATAAATTACTCTATTAATGCTATTAATAAATCTGTACCTGCACGGAGACTCGTGGAATCAGAAATAGAAAAGTCTCTCCCCTTGTTTCCCCCACCCCTTGCCACTATCTCCCCACAGAGGTCAGGCAACTTTTGCTTTAAGACCTAAAGTGATGGGGAACTGACTTCTTGGGTTTCCTCAATTTCTAGTGAGCTACTCTGGAGTAATTCTGGGTGTTCTTGAGAAGTCTCCTCAGTCATCCTGGATTTGATACAATCAGCACAATCCATTAACATGAGCACCTAGAAGATGTCAACCTCTATGAGGAATCCTCGTTTCAAATGGATTTTCCACTGGCAAGCAGGTAGCTCCTTGTTGGATGTTAAAGCTCAGAATGCCACTGAAGAAAGTAATTTCTGTTATTACCAGTGATAAGGAGTCTGGTTCTGTTTTCACTTCTGCAGGATAGACCCAAAGGGGAAAAGACCTTGCGGTAGATAGATAGTCTCCCTCTCTTCTTAAAGCCAATATCTAGCTTTCTGGCTACCAGATATCAGTGACATCTCCCTTTGGAAGGCAAGCAATCTGATTTTTTAAAAGCTCTGCTATATTAGAACAGAAAATTAATGCTCCAACAAGAAAACTGGCTTCATGTGGCTGGTGGTTTTAGGAGACTTGGGGTATCTTTGTGGTCCCAGATGGCCTATTTCCAAAACTCTTCAGTGAAATAACTGACCCTGAATACCGAATAATCATAACTTTGGCCCAATCACCAATACAAACAAAAGCAAAAGAACTTGTTCACAATGGATTTCTTCTGGAAACTAAATGCTTTTAACCAAGAAGGTCATGGAACTATTAACAAGGAACTTTGAATGAGATAAAACAGTATTTTTTTAATCAAAAGCCCAGAATTATTTTTTTGGTAGTCTGAAGTATTTCCATCCTCTATTTATCATCATTATACAGTTTACAGATGACCAAAAGTTCTCGTACTGGATGAGAATCCAGCTCCTCATCTGCCTGGATCTATAATGGAAGGCTAATGAGCAGAAATCTTATGAATAAAAGAAAGGAATGACTTTCCAAGGGTGTGATGAGAATCGTAACTCTTAGGCAGAATCCCTGCTGCCTGCAGAGCAAAGCCATGTTCATTAATGACTTTAATGATTTTTGTCCCTCTGATGCCATGTAAGATCCTTTTAGTTTTAGGAAACCATCGATGCATGCTTGTTAAAGAGAGAGTTCTTTGAAATTCACTCAAGCCTGTTCCACATCTGAGCCATTTATAATAGAAACCCGATTAATGTTTGAGGCAGCCCAGTATGAATTTGGGCCAAAATGCCGACATTACGTTCATATTTTTGAAGGTAGGATCGGGACTAACTATTAATTTTGAATAGACCAACCAGGAAAAAAGAAAAAATAATGATCAGAAGTTTGCAGCAGTGGTAACATCAGAGAGAATAGCATTTGTATGGCACATAAAATTAGGGTGTGCCTATCAGCGAGTCAGTGAGGAGTGTTTAATTTGATTTCCATTGTTAAAAGCAATTTTATAATGACTGAAATGACCCCTTGTTGGAAGGTGTATTGTCTCCTGGAAATGGTATTGTATTGGAGGCAGAGCCTCATTTTCTCTTTACAAGTAAGTGAGCCTCATTTATTAATGGAATGGTTTATCTGAGACTGGATACCCAGGATGACAATGAGGGGAGCAGAGAAAGGCAGATGAAGTGGAGGATGAATTCGAAGCAGCCTCTTTTTGGCCCAATTCTATGAAAAGATTTTCCCCCTTATTAGGTCCCTCTGCCCTACCCCTCCACTATGGGAACTTTGTTGCACATACCTTTACTAAACCAGAGTTAATGGTATAAAATTAGCAAGTTTATTTTGAAATGCAAGACGAAATCTTTCTGCTGAGCCTTGCCACCAAAAGCTTGGTTGTGAGCCCCATCAAGATAAGATGAGAAGTCCACTCCTTTGGAAGGCTAGAGGACCAAATGTTCTGGGATTGTGGGCCACATGACAGCCAGTGTAACTGTTGTGCCATCAGCCTAAGATCCCAAAGAGCCTTGCCACTGGGTGCCAAAAGAGCTCACCAACTCAGTCTTGAAGCATGTCAGTTCCAAATTCAATGTCATGACCTGACTCAACCCTACTTTCTAACTGCAGTCAACCTGGGTGGGAACTATGCCTTCCCCATCAAGGATCCTTGGTTCATTTGGTTAATAAGAGGTTCATTACCCTCAGATCTTCCCCAACAGTATATACCTCCTGATGTCTCTCTGTGCTTTGTTCTCAGAGTCAGACACCTCTGGGGAATAGTCCTCTTCTTGCTTCTCTCAGTACTGAGAAAGGCAGCTCACAAGATGAGCCTCAGTCCATCTCTCTTATTCAATGTTTCCAGATTTTTATTTGGGATCTACTCCTCACCCTCCTTCATCAGAATCCCTCAGTATCTCCAACAGTTATAACCAGAAGAAGGGGATAATCCTAAGAACCAGTATAATAGCTAATATTGGCATAGACTTTTAAGGTTTGCAAAGCACTTTACAAATATCATCTCATTTGATTCTCATGACAACACTGAGAAGTCTCTGTGTTATAATTACTGGAATTGTACTGAGGAGCAAACTGAGCCTAAGAGATATTAAGCGACGTGACCAGGGTAAGAGAGCCTGTGGTAGGATTTGGATTTGAGATTTCCTGGCTCTAAGAGCAGCCCTCTGCACCCATCCTCTGCTGGCTCGCCAATAGCTTTTGCGTTTCATCGGACTGGTCCCTGGACCACATCCAAGTCTTGGCTGGGAGCCGGTCCTTGCAGCTTTTCCCAACTTGGTGTAGCCTCTCCGGAGGAGTGAATGTTTCACTAGCAGAGTCCTTCAGAACCTCTACCATGAGATGCTGGGAAAGGACTTTAAGGGGGGAACATGTTTCCAATAGACAGACATCCACCAGCCCACATGCTGTGTGCTTGTGCTTTCTGAACACGCTCAAGTCATTTAGTAGAGGCTCTGCTGGCTCCCATGTCTCCTGGGACTGGGGACCTTCATCGCAGGGTCTCATCACTGAAAGGAGGCTCAGTAGAACCCCCCCATCCTGGATTTTAGGGCCAGAAGAGGAGGCGAGATGAGGATAGTTCTTTGGGGGCTGCAAAGTGTTTTGTGTGCATCGGCTCACTTGAGAATCAAAAATGGCCTTCTGGGAAGTGCACTGGTCATTGCCATCTCCATTTCCGGAGGAAGAGCTCAGTGGTTATTGGCCCAGAGTCTACTAGCTGAACTGACAGCAATTCGAGGTACAAAGCACTTTGTCTGGGTTACTTCATTCAGTCCTCATGACAAGCAGAGGAGGTGGCGGCATCCTCCTCCCCTTTCATAGAGGAGGTCACTGAGGAGAGGAGAAGAGCAGAGCCCCCTAGCAAGTGACCATATGACAGGAGAAGTCAACTCGAGCCAGGCTGGCTGTTGAGTCGGCGCTCCATCACTCTCCCACACCAACGTACCATCCCACATGGTTCCACGACTTTGCAATCAAAACTCATCTTACGCTGTGCTCTGTGTTCTCTGAAGATTTTCTATTTTGAGACAAGCAGATAAAACTGAGTTCGATGGGTATGAGGGCTTCGGCTCCAGATGCCAGCTTGGCCCCTCATGGTTCATGCTAACGAGCACCATTCTAGGAGAAATACGTTCCAAGTCACACTCTCTGAGCCCACAGAACAACAGGGAGAGCAGCAATGACCCGCCCATTGGCCACCACCCCGGAGGCAAGGCCAGCAGGAAGTCAGCGATTCTAGAGTCAGGAAAGACCAAGAACTCGGCGTTCTTCGGCGTTCTGGATGGGAGGGACCCATCCAGAGACTGTTGGCAAAGAAGTGCTCCAGCCATCACGCTCAGACCTGCTGATTTCAAAACTATGAATCTGAGATCTCAACTATTTCTATATTCAGGCCCATGACATCCTGACTCATCTCTGTTGTTCCTGAGTTTGAAAAGCACGTTCTACAAACCACCCTCTGGGGGCCAAAGTATAAGAGTCCTTTCTTTCTAGTCCAGATAGAGGAATGGAGGCTCAGAAAGGTCCTGACACTTCCTCAGGTGCTTTGATGGTATGTAAAGGGAAACCCTTCCTCCCAGGATCATGAATTTCTGCTTGCCTGAGCCAGCCCTCTAGTGACCCAGAATTAGAGGTTATGGGTCTGTGTCAGAGAGACTTTGATCACACCTGAGATGTGGTAGACCAACACAGAGGGAAAGGATATTATGTGGAGGAGGTTTATCAAAATGAGAGCATAGAGGAGGCTGGTTCTTTCTCTGGGATTAGGCATTGGTGGCTGGGGTGGAAGACACTCCTGTGGGCTGGTAAGATTAGGGTGGCAGGCTAGGAAATATCCTTTTCTATTTCCTTTCCCCCTTATTTCTTTTTTCTATATTAAAATTGAGGTGTTAAAAGCAACTATCATCCTCGTGACTTAGGGGTTATTTTATAAATGGCGACCACAATAATCTTTTTAAAACTAATATTATACTTCCAAACAAATTTCTAAATATTTCGTTTAGCATATTTGATATAATATTAATTTTTCAGCATTACACTGGGCAGCTGAGTTTGTACTTAAACCTGAGACTTGCTTGATTCCAGATCTTTTTCTTTTCTAAAACACTGCAGGGAGGCCTCCCAGGTCTCCAAAGACCGGAGGAATTTGTCCTGGGCCACACCTGATGTGCAGCAGTTGTGTTAGAGTAGTTCTCTGTAACTGGACGTTGAGCTTGCCCAAATGCCCTTTGTTGGAGATGACATTGATTGACAGTTTGTGGTTCCTCCAACATGTATATGGAGCAGCCCATTTCTTTTGTCTGTGTAGCTGCTAGTGGTAGAGTCTTAGAGGAAGACTAGAGAGCTTTAGCCATAGTGACCTTGGATTTTGAAATTTTTTTTGACTTTTTAAAAATTATTTTATTTGGTTATTTACAAACATTATTCATTGGAAACAATGATCGTTATCTTTTCCTCCCCTCCCCCCCGCCTCCCTCCCACCACTTCTCCCATAGCCGGCGCACAATTCCACTGGGTTTCACATGTGTTCTTGATTTGAACCCATTTCCATGTTGTTGGCATTTGCACTAGAGTGTTCATTTAGAGTCTCTCCTCAGTCATTTCCTCTCAGCCCCTGTAGTCAAGCAGTTGCTTTTCCTCGGTGTTTTTACTCCCATAGTTTATCCTCTGCTTGTGGATAGTACTTTTTAGATCCCTGCAGATTGTTCAGAGACATTGCATTGTCCCTAGTGGAGAAGTCCATTACCTTTGATTGTACCACAATGTATCAGTCTCTGTGTACAATGTTCTCCTGGTTCTGCTCCTCTCGCTCTGCATCACTTCCTGGAGGTTGTTCCAGTGTCCATGGATTTCCTCCACTTTATTATTCCTTTGAGCACAATAGTATTCCATCACCAACATATACCACAATGTGTTCAGCCATTCCCCAATTGAAGGACAGCCCCTCGTTTTCCAATTTTTAGCCACCACAAAGAGCGCAGCTATGAATATTTTTGTACAAGTCTTTTTCCCTATTATCTCTTTGGGGTACAAGCCCAGCAGTGCTATGGCTGGATCAAAGGGCAGACAGTCTTTTGCCGCCCTTTGAGCATAGTTCCAAATTGCCCTCCAGAATGGCTGGATCAGTTCATAACTCCACCAGCAATGAATTAATGTCCCTACTTTGCCCCATCCGCTCCAGCATTCATTACTTTCCTTTGCTGTCATGTTAGCCAATCTGCTAGATGTGAGGTGATACCTCAGAGTTGTTTTGATTTGCATCTCTCTGATTATAAGAGATCTAGAACACTTTTTCATGTGCTTATTAATAGTTTTGATTTCTTTGGCTGAGAACTGCCTGTTCATGTCCCTTGCCCATTTATCAATTGGAGAATGGCTTGATTTTTTGTACAATTGATTTAGCTCTTTATAAATTTGAGTAATTAAACCTTTGTCAGAAGTTTTTATGAAGATTGCTTCCCAATTTGTTGCTTTCCTCCTGATTTTAGTTATATTTGCTTTGTTTGTACAAAAGCTTTTTAATTTGATGTAGTCAAAATTATTTATTTTACATTTTGTGACTCTTTCTATGTCTTGCTTGGTTTTAAAGCCTTTCCCCTCCCAAAGGTCTGACATGTATACTATTCTGTATTTACCCAATTTACTTATGGTTTCCTTCTTTCTGTTCATGTCAGTCACCCATTTTGAATTTATCTTGGTGTAGGGTGTGAGGTGTTGATCTAAACCTAATCTTTCCCACACTGTCCTCCAATTTTCCCAGCAATTTTTATCAAATAGTGGATTTTTGTCCCAAAAGCTGGGATCTTTGGGTTTATCGTATACTGTCTTGCTGAGGTCGCTTGCCCCCAGTCTATTCCACTGATCTTCCTTTCTGTCTCTTAGCAAGTACCAAATTGTTTTGATGACTGCTGCTTTGTAATATAGTTTGAGGTCTGGGACTGCAAGGCCCCCATCATATGTGTTTTTTTTTTCATTATTTCCCTGGATAGCCTTGATCTTTTGTTATTCCAAATGAACTTTGTTATGTTTTTTTCTAAATCAGTAAAGAAAAATTTTGGAAGTTCCATGGGTATGGCACTAAATAGATAGATGAGTTTGGGTAGGATGGTCATTTTTACTATATTGGTTCGTCCTATTCATGAGCAGTTAATGTTTTTCCAATTGCTCAAGTCTAGTTTTAGTTGTGTGGAGAGTGTTTTGTAGTTGTGTTCATATAGTTCCTGTGTTTGTCTCAGGAGATAGATTCCTAGGTATTTTATTTTGTCTAAGGTGATTTTGAATGGGATTTCTCTTTCTAGTTTTTGCTTCTGAACTATGTTGGAGATGTATAGAAATGCTGATGACTTATGCGGGTTTATTTTGTATCCTGTATATTTGCTAAAGTTGTTGATTATTTCAATTAGCTTTTTGGTTGAATCTCTAGGATTCTTTAAATAGACCATCATGTCATCTGCAAAGAGCGATAGCTTAGTCTCCTCCTTGCCTATTTTGATGCCTTCAATTTCTTTTTCTTCTCTAATTGCTACCGCTAGTGTTTCTAGTACAATGTCAAATAGTAGAGGTGATAATAGGCATCCTTGTTTCACTACTGATCCTATTGGGAATGCATTTAGTTTATCCCCATTGCAGATGATATTAGCTGATGGTTTTAGATATATACTGTTTATTATTTTTAGGAACAACCCTCCTATTCCTATGCTTTCTAGTGTTTTCAATAGGAATGGATGTTGTATTTTATCAAAGGCTTTTTCTGCGTCTATTGAAATAATCATGTGATTTTTGTTGATTTGCTTGTTGATATGGTCGATTATGTGGATGGTTTTCCTAATATTGAACCAGCCCTGCATCCCTAGTATAAATCCTACTTGATCATGGTGGATGACCCTTCTGATCACTTGCTGGAGTCTTTTTGCTAGTATCCTATTTAATATTTTTTTCATCTATATTCATTAGGGAGATTGGTCTATAATTTTCTTTCTCTGTTTTTGACCTGCCTGGTTTTGGAATCAGTACCATGTTTGTGTCATAAAAGGAGTTTGGTAGAATTCCCTCTTTGCTTATTATGTCAAATAGTTTATATAGTATTGGGATTAACTGTTCTCTGAATGTTTGATAGAATTCACTTGTGAATCTGTCGGGCCCTGGGGATTTTTTCTTAGGGAGTTCTTTGATGGCCTGTTGGATTTCATTTTCTGATATGGGATTATTTAAGAATTCTATTTATTCTTCTGTTAGTCTAGGCAGTTTGTATTTTTGTATATATTCATCCATATCGCCTAGATTGCTGTATTTATTGCCATATAATTGGGCAAGGTAATTTTTAATGATTGCCTTGATTTCCTCTTCATTGGAGGTGATGTCCCCCTTTTCATCTTTGATGCTGTTAATTTGCTTTTCTTCTTTCCTTTTTCTAATTAGATTGACCAGTACTTTGTCTATTTTGTTTGTTTTTTCAAAGTACCAGCTTCTAGTCTTATTTATTAAATCAATAGTTCTATCACTTTCTATTTTATTAATTTCTCCCTTAATGTTTAGGATTTCTAGTTTGGTTTTCTGCTGGGGGTTTTTAATTTGATCACTTCCGAGTTTTTTTATTTGTATTTTCAATTGATTGATTTCTGCTCTCCCTAGTTTGTTAATATATGCACTCAGGGATATGAATTTACCTCTGATTACTGCTTTGGCTGTATCCCAAAAGGTTTGAAAGGATGTCTCGCCATTGTCTTTTTCCTTGATGAAATTATTAATTGTTTCTGTGATTTCTTCTCTAACTAAATGATTTTGGAGTATCATATTGTTTAATTTCCAATTAAATTTTGATTTGGTTTTCCACGTACTGTTACTGATCATTATTTTTATTGCCTTGTGATCTGAAAAGGCTGCATTTATTATTTCTGCTTTTCTGCATTTGTATGCCATGTTTCTGTGACCTAGTGTATGGTCAATCTTTGTGAATATGCCATGTGGTGCTGAGAAGAAGGAGTATTCCTTTTTGTCCCTATTTATTTTTCTCCATATGTCTATTACTTCCGTCTGTTCAGCTGAAGCAGTCTTCACATGCTGGGTGAGCAAAGCCCTGGTTCACCAGGGGTCGACGACCCGATGGCTACCCTCACAAGGTTTGGCCAGCCTGTCAAAGCCGTTGCTTCGACAATAAGAAGGTTCAACGGCTGAGAGGGCGACGCAGCAAAGCACTGTGGAGTGCTCAGGGCGTGTTGGAGCACAAAGGACAACACGGCCATCCAGTGCAGCTGAGGAAGTCTCCAGGTGTAACGACTTTTCGTGCCACTGGACCCAGGCTTCCAACGCCGAGAGTGTGGGACTGTCTCTGTGCATCGGCTTTTCCACTTAAATCTCTTTCACGCACAAGTATCTTTGTGCACACTCGTCTATCCTAATCCCGTCCACCCTCTTCAAGACCTGCGGCGATGGGGGAGTGGTGACACAACAGGTGAGGTGACCACTGGAAGTTGTAGTCACGATCCTGCACGTAGGCGGCCCACGGACCAGTGGTCGCTCGGCCCTGTGGGCAGCAGGGACATTCGGCGGCATCCTGGGCGACTGAGCAGCCCCCTCTAGGACAGCACGGCTCACCCTAATCAAGGGAGGGGACTAGAAAAGGTGTCCCAAACATTGCCTGCCCTACAAACACCCGGTCAGCACACCGCAGCTGGCGGGTCATCCCCTTTAAGTGGTTGAAATCAAAGAAAAAATACAAAGAAACTCCTACTAGGAGCATGGGACATCAGGACATTACTTGACAGAGAGAATACCCCAAGACCTGAGAGAAGAACAGCTCTAATCAGTAAAGAACTGGCGCGATATAACATCGACATCGCAGCCCTAAGTGAAACACGCTTACCAGAAGAGGGATCACTCAGCGAACCCACCACTGGATACACCTTTTTCTGGAAAGGTAGAGCCTCAAATGAAGACAGAGTCCACGGTGTTGGCCTGGCCATCAAGACCAGTTTGCTCAAACAGCTGCCAGACTTGCCTGTGGTCTATTCTGTTGTTTGTTTTGAATTTCGGTGCCCTAGGAGCATTCAGTTTGAGATCGGTAAGGAAGGGTTTCTGGAGCTCCGAACTTTAGCTTTCTCTAAGTTGCCATCTTGACTGGAAGCGCATTTTGAATTCTTTTGAAGCTGCTTCCCCTAGGTTTTTAAATCCATATCCAGATGTTTTCCTTAGGAAAGTGAGAAGACCAGAATGGGCCCTCTTTTGAAATGGAAAAAGACTGATAACCAAATGTAGAGCTTGCTGGAGAAGATGGCTGCCTCTGAGGAAGAAAGATTGATTCCTGGCCCCACCTGAGCTGTCTCCATTTGGATTTTAGAAGAAAGGGATGGATCCTAAGGAGCTTGTATCAACCCTCAGAGACCATCCAGAGAATAATCAAGTAGTTCTGAACACTAACCCCAAACCACATTTTAACATCTTATTTTTGTATCCATTTTCAAGATTCCTATAAATGTTCACTGAAATTTGGGGGGGTGGCACAGAGAGTCAATTGGAAGGTATGGAGGTCTGTGCACATTTGGACAGTTTTCTTCTTAAACTAGAAAGGACCCATGTGCATATGTATATGTCATCCCTCATAAGAAGCCACGCTATACCCCAATATCTATCAATGCTCTCCCTACTTCATTCATTCCTTTGGTCAATATGTAGAGATTCCATGTTAAGTTAAGATGTAGGTCTGGCCCTCTGGTAGCCCACTGACTGGCAGGGAGGTTAGTCATAAACACTCTAAATCACCATCACAAAAAATCTTTGAAAGGTGCCAATCAGGAAGGAAAGTGATGAAGATGAAGCAGATCTTGAGTAGGGAGACTTAGACGTCCATCACGATCTGACACTACATTTCCAATACTCTTTCCTGTGATAAATATATACTCGGTAAATAAATGGAAACTGTGGCAAATAGATTAAAATATGAATTCAGGAGATGTAACATATCAAATCATTGCTTTACTTCCTTGTGAACTTCAAGCCCTGGTCACAGGTCAGAGTGGTGCAGTTCTGCTAAGCTCTAGAACTTTGGCTAATTTCATCACAAATCAGACCACATTTTTAGTTTCCTTCTGAAGGCTGTGTACTCTAAATCTTGATTTCACTTTTTGATAAGTTCCTAAAAACCTCTTAGCAGGAAATATCTAACCCCAGTTATAACCTTAAATGTAGGCTATTAGAAAAAGTCCTGCTCAACATGGAGTCAGGATGACCTGGGTTCGAATAACAATTTGAATATTAAAAGAAGCATCACAACTTCTGTAATTTGATCAAAAACATTGTCAAAATTTAGAGTTAGAAGTATGTAATTTTGATTAAAAAACAATGTTTTTCCTGATAAAACAGAGGAAAGCAAAGATGGCTTTACTTTATATTATTAAATGATATAAATGCAGAAATGCTAATTCTATCAATAAGATAAGGGAATAAAATCCATGACATAACCCTCAAATAAGTAGAAGCAAAATTGTATCTATTTTCAAATAATGTCCTGTTGTACTTAGAAAACCCTAAGGAATCAGTGAAGAACTCTAAGCAAGTATTGATATAATTAAAACCACAAAAGATTTCCATATAATAGCAATGGAAACCAGGAATAAAATGTATTAAGAGATATTCCACCCAAAATGATTACAAGATGCAAAAAAAAAACCCAACCATCACAATTAATTTACCCATGACACAGGCAAGATTTAAATGAATGCTACTGCAAAATACTATCCACAAAATAAAAGGAATATTGTAGTAAAATGATATACATTTGTGTTTATGTTTGGCCCATACTGGTATAATAAAAGTATTATTATACTTTGAGTTACTTTATAGGCTTGAGGCCAAACCAATAAGATTTTCATAGTGGTACCTCAGAGGAGCAGACAAGATAATAAAATTAACTTGGAGTCACAAAATGGATGATTGAGGGGACAAAATATGAATGAAGGAAGTATAACAATTCCAGATTTCAGACTATATTATATATATATATATATATATATATATTCATGAATACTACTTCTCACCCATTAAAAAAGAGAAAGGAGATCAGCAGAAGAGGCTAGACGAGTGAGAAGTGAACACAATCTAAAAGAAGATTCCAACTTTTGCTAAACCCAAGAAAAGACAATAATTACTCAAGAAGATGATTTCATTTTTAACAAAAGTACAAGGAAAAATGGAGAGCAATCTGACAGACTAAAATTAACCCATGTGCTGAATGATGGATACATAACCAAGAAATAAAAACAGAAAGTTTTCATCACTTTATACATACAGATACATATGCACGTATGTTATGTATTCATGTCAGTCAGAAAGACAGAAAGTACCTTCACACCTATAAGTTAACTAAACAAATTTTAAGAATTGTCATTAAAATAATAATAAAACATTTTGATAATTACCTTTTTATAAATTCTTCCTCATGAACCAAAAATTATTTTAAAAGCCGGAAAGAAAAGAAAATTGCTGAAAATGTTTACAGTAGATATCGCTGATGACTTAGAAGTTCTCTTTATGTGAAGAATTGAAAGAAAAGTGAAAAACCAAAAGTAAATAGACAAAGGAAATGAACAGTTTTCAAAAAGAGAACTGCAAACTAAATTTTCATAAGAAATGATGCCTCCAGTCTTGGACAGTTGGGTATGGGCAAATTAAAATGATTCTATGATTTCATCTCACAACTTACAAATGACTGTAGATCTAATGTACTTCACTGCAACCTTAGAGATCATTATATTTGTATAAATGGAAAAACTGAGTCCCAGGAGGTCACAGGTTCTAGTGTCTAAGCATCAGATTTAAACTAAGGTCTTCTTGACTCCAGGTCCAAGGTACTAAGCTATCTAGCTATCATAAACAAGTTTTATGAGAGGTAAATTAAAAATAATTAAGAGAAGGAAGGGATTTTTGCCTTTTTATGTCCCCAGCAATTAACACACTGCCTGGCATATATAATATACAGTGATTCCTCACCTACTGTGGGAATTACATTCCAGAGACCCCATGATAGGTGAAAATCCATGAAGTAGTTGTATTCTATATATTTTATTATTTATATATATTCTAAGGCTTTATAAACCCTTCCCACTCTCCTATAAACCTTTTCCACACTCTTATAAACACTGAGCCAATCAGCACCCAGGATACAGAACACAGCGCTGTGGTTGGTCACCTTTTAGCCAATAGTGTATCATTTACAATCTCATGTTGGCAAACTTGCTCAAAAGGTGGTGGTGTATTGCATTTCCATTGTGTACAGTACAGTATTCATCCATGAAATCCTGTGATATAGTGAAAACTCCATGATACAGAATTAATTCTTTTAAAAAACTGTGATACAGTGAATCCAGGATAAGTGAACTGCGATAGTTCTATACGTATGCATATATATATACTCATATATATGCATTTGTACATATAGAAGAGGCAATGAAGGGAACAGAGGGAGGCATTAGTAGCCAGGAGGATAAGAATCTCATCTGGAAGATTTCATTTAAAGTCAGATATGATTAGAGCTAAGACTTTTCAGAGTCAGAAGGGACAAGAGAGTAATTTTCAAGTATAGAGAGAGTCTGTGCAGGCTTAATATGTTCCTACCACTGTGCTAACCACTGGGAATACAAAGGAGGGCCAAATGAGTTCCTGCCCCAAAGGAGATTATTCTAGAGGAGAGAAAATATATCATTCACTAGATAAATCCAAGACATGTTCTGATGTGAGGGGAAGGCTCTAGCATTGGAAATCAGGAAGCACCTGCCAGAGAAGGTGGAATTTGACATGAGTCTTCTTTGAAGAAAGCCAGGAAGTTAAAGAGGCAGGGATGCTGGTGCAACTAGCATAAAGGAAGAGAGATAGAAGATTGAATCATGTGGTCTTCCAGAGATGGAAGTATTTCTGCAGAGCTGGATTGAGGATAGTGGCGGGGAGGAGATTAAGAAGTCTGAAAAGGGGGAAAGGGAACAGGTTGTAAAGAGCTTGAAATGCCCCAAACATGGTCTTTTACTGATTCATGGATTTATTAGCAGCCAGAAAGCCTACTTACATGGGAGGTGTCATCATCTGGAAATATCACTGTGGCAAATGAATAGAAGATGAATCGGTATGGAGTACAACCTCAGTCAGGAAGACCACTTATAAGGCTATTGTTGTAATTGAGATGAGAGGTAATGATGGCCTGAACTAGGGTTGTGGCTTTATGCATATGGTTAAGGGGAAATATATGAGAGATGATGTGAAGGGTTAAAAAAAAGATGGCACTGGATTAGATATGGGGACTGAGTAAAGAGGTGAGCAAGATCCCTGAGTTGAGAGTATGAAGGACTAGATGGACTGGGGAACCCTTAACAATGGGGAAGTTAAAAAGAAGGAAGACTGGGGGGAAATAATTTATTCCATTTTGGACATGTTGACCTTAAGATGTATATTGGATATGCAGTTTGAGACATCCAGGAGACAGGTGTTAATTTAAAATAGAAGTCACACCAGAGACTAGGCCTAGATATATAGTCCTGGCCACATAAAAAGATAATTGGAACTATGAGAAGTAAGGAGATCATTAAGAGTGAAGAATAGAGAGAAAAGGGGGCACAGGACAGAGCCTTGAGGAAAATCAAATTAATGCATGCGACATTGAAGAACTAGCAAAGGAAACTGAGGACTGAACAGATTGGTAAGAGTAAATACAAAAAAGAATAATGTCACAAAAAGTAAAAAGGAAAAGAGAGTTTCCATGAAATGATCAAAAAAGTCAAAGGCTACAGAGATATCAAGAAAGGCAAAGATGGAAAAGGGCATTAGATCTGATGATCAAGAGAATATTGGAGGTCTTGGTTTCAAGTCTGGCCTCAGACATTTCCTAGCTGTTTGACCTTGGGTTCTGAACTCCTCCTGATAAGAATCACTTCCTTATTTAGATTTGTCTCCCCGGTAGCTAACTGAGTGTCTGAAATCGAGTAGGCATCTATTCAGTGCTTGTTGTGTCCTCAACTAGATTAAAAAGAAGACCGGGAAACTCTATGAGCAACACATGATCAGACCAAGCATTCCATCACGGAAGAACTATCTAAGACACTTTGGAGAAGGGAGAAAATTGAGGCAGGAGGGTCAGTCGGAGGGCCATTGCGATAATCAAGATGAAAAGAGATGGAGACCCGGACTACCGTCATGGATTTGTGAGTGGAGAGGAGACAGAAAAAGGACTGGGGAGACACATACTGATTACACATCTCCGGGGATGGGGAAGCATGAAGAGCTCGTGATGTCTGCTATCGCTGGCTTTCCTAGGCTGAACATTATGGGGTCTCTTTAGCATTTCACCCTCAGCCATGAATTCAACCCTAAATAAGTGTTCCCACTTAAATGGATGAGCTTCAGTTATCTGGAAAATTGGCTTGTCTCAAGCATTTCCTCCCCAGTGATGCTGGGATGCAGGGAGCGTCACTAGACATGATTAAAAGCTCAGAACTTCTCCAGCACAGGAACAGATGTTGAATAATTACTACTGATGGTGTCTATGTTGTTGATGATAACTTAATGGACGAGTGTAAGAGAAAGACATGATTTATATTCACTTTGCCATCCCCTAAAAATCTTGCATGCTTGTTTTTGAACTCTTCGATTTGTTAGGGATTTGGATTCTCTCTTCTCTTTCTCTCCATTTCATTTCTCTCATTCTACATGCATACAATGCTCACTGGGGGCCTGGATATAGGGGCCTCCTCTCCAGCAGATACTGGCTACTAAGCCAAGAAGGAAGGAAAATGGGGTCTTGGGAAACCTTTCATCAGGCCCAGAATGGAAAGTTCCTACATGGGAGCCTTTTTGGTTTCTCCTCCTTCCCTACTTTCTTTCTGCAATTGAGTTATATTGGTATATGTCTATATACGCACATCTTCTGGGTCATTTGTCCTGAAATGGAATGCTAAAGTGAGTGGTGGAACTGGAGGGTGCAGGAAAGATGGTGGTGAGTCCCTGAGCCCCGCTCCCCCAGAATATTTACTCTTCCTTGTTGGCCGGCGTGATTCAAGGGGCCGGACTCCATCACTCACAAAACCAACCTTTACTTTTGCTTTTGTTGTTCTATTCTTTTGGGGGGAGTCAATTGTTCTGAACCCTTTTCATCCAACACGAGGCGGCGACAAGCAGAGACTGTCATAACTCACTGGATGATATCTGCGATAGACCTCCGATAATGAGCATATTTCCTGTTCTTTGGTCCTATGTAACCCACGGCTCAAATGGAACGGGGAAAGGAGCTCCCTCGACACCCAGAAGAGATGGTTCATGGCTGTGCTGGATCAAACATCAGTCAGGCAGAAATGAAGCCATTTACAATTCAAGCTGCCGACTCTGTGTGTGCGTTGGGGGAGGGCATAATGCTCTGCACAGATTTCCCCTCAAACCCATTCAAAGCCTCTTTAAGGTGCACATTCACAGTACACTGAAAGGGGAAGGGGCAATCATCTTTCGGTTGTTTTGTTAGAAACGGCTGATTACTATAACCAGGAGGGATCTGGAGAGTTAAGCAAAGCTTTTCAGTACAAAATGGAGCATGTGAGGAAGAAATAATGAAGAAATACAGAAGGCAGGAAGCTTAATACAAAAGAGTCACAGGTTCTGGGGTCAAATTCTGGCCTACTTGCCCATTCTACCAGTGTGACACCAAAAATAAATTCATCCAGTTCTCTAGAGTCTGGTTTCCTCAATGGCAGTGTGACCAGATTGGACTCCCCTCCCTTTCCAGCTCCAAGTATAGGACACTCTATAACCGTGATGGCGAAGCTCTGGCATGTATGCCAGAGATGGCACACAGAGATCTCTCTGTGGACACACAAGCCATCATCTGCTGGAGCTGCTGCCTTCCCCCTCTCCACCATGCCTCCCCGCCCCTCTGCCCAGCAATCCAATGGAAGCACTTTCTCCCTCCCTGGAGTGCCTGGGTCAGTCCCCTCCCTTTCTCCCTCTTCTGTCTAGGGCAAGGGGGGGCTGTGCATGGTACGCGGTCTGGGGGGTCACGGCACACAGTCTAGGGGGCAGGGCACAGCATGAAGAGTCTTAAAAGGTTCACCATGACTGTTCTATAAAATCCATTTCTATCCTCAGTGACTGTAGAATTACCCAATTCAGACTCAGCTCAGACAACTTGATGTTCCCTAGAAAGCAATGGACTTGGAACAAAGAAAAATGAATTTGGGAAGAGTGTAGATCTGACAGACTGAAGTGAACAAAACTTATTCCTGCTGGACTCCTATTTTATTGGAACCAGACAGGCATCTTGCCTTTTCTCTAGGATGTGGTTGAGTGAGGGAGAAAGCAAAGTGCCAGTAGTAGTATCAGTGAGAACAGAGGCAAGGCTGATTCCGGGCATCCCTGTAGCCCAAGAAAGTCAGATGACGGTCTTTTGTAAATGATATTCACAAGTTCTAGGACCGTTAGACTTCCCACCTCCACCATGTTCCCTCCTTGTGAGTTAGCTTCCAGGTCTGCACTGAGTGTAAACTCCCGCAGGAAGGTTTCCTACCTTTGGTACGAAGTTATTTGTTTTCTTGCCAAGTAACTCACTTTCTCTAGGTAGGTCTCAGCTAGGAACCACTTTGCCAAAAGCCATGTGACTTGCCATCTTGCTAGGAGGTTTCTGCCCATCCATCCTGCAAACACGCACCGTCCTATCATCAAATCAGGGTGGCACTTTCTTTCTAGATAGAATAAATGAGAATATTCTTCTGTATTTCTTCTTGACAAGTACTGCCATGTGTGTGGCATGTTTCCCCCTCCCTATTAGAATGTTAGCTCCACACAGCCATGGATTTCCTTTATATATTTAATTGTACTCAAATGTATGACGATGCTGGCTGAGCTCTTAATATGTATCTAATGTGTTCATTTTCATCTTACACAGAAAGACATTTCCAATGAATGGAAAATATGATAGATTAGATCATTTAAGACAAAGATGATTTGGGTGTTCTCAGTAATAGTCATTCCATGTTACATCTTCCTTTTACATCTCCATATGAGAGCCTAGAAGAGTGCCTGACACAGAGCTGGACTTCAGAACTTCTTGTGGACTTGTCGACTCAACATCATCGATATGAGAATTTTCTATGTGCTGATCAATTTTCTTCTTAATCGAAACATGTGAAGAAAATAATCTTTCTACTAGATGTCCAGTGCCGATCACATCTTCACTATCATAGGTATGGATGAGCAGAGATACTTCAGTCTTTATTGGAGGAGGTACCACATTGGGTAATGGAATCTGAGCATCACCGTATACTAGCTCCAGCTTTCTCATGGATGTTAGACATGGTCATAGACTCATCGGGCTCTCAGATTCCTCTTATTTAAGATGAGAGTTTGGCTCTGAAATTGCTTTTGGTTCTAAGAGGCCATTCTATGAAACTTGGAAGCAGCATTCAGCATACAGGAAGAAAGCAAGTCTACAAACATTTATTTAGTACCTGTTTTGTGCCGCGTCTTATGTTAAATAATGGGGATAAAACTATGAGTAAATGAAAACAATCTCTAGCCTCAGGGGGCTTCCATTCCAATAGGGTAATACTTTTAATCAAGTTTAGAGGAAAAGTCTTGAGAATCATCCTGAGAGTTATTTAGTTAAACATCCATGTCATTGGTCTCTAATAAGAAGCAAACCCTAGTGGCATTATTATTCTTGGGCACTGAAGAATGTATCTATTTACATTCAGTCTCACACAGAACCAAATCAGAAAAGTACATTTAAAAATGAAATTAAGATCCTATTATTTGCATGGTCAAGGTCTTAGAGAGTTTATTTTTCCCATCTATAATTGGTTCCTATTCATAAGGAAGGATGTCACTCTCATGATGTATTGCTTAAAAATCCTCTGCTTGCTGAAAAGACAAGCCTGCCTATTTGGACCATATTTGTTAGAACAAACAACAACCACAAAACACCAAAATAGACAGCAAGAGGAGAAAGAGAGAAAGGAGTTTGGGAAAGAAGCAGAGAAAATGACAAGATTTTTATTTTTCCTTCAAAATTAGTGGTAGAGAAAGAGCAAGGATCAGAATAACCTCCCAAAAGCTCAGGCATTTTTCATGGTCCTAAATGAAGGGAGTCTGATGGTGTGGGCAAAGCATTGCATTTGGTGTCAGGGAAAAAGCCCTGTGTTCAATCCCTTCCTTCTTAGCTGGCTGAGCCTGGTCAAGGTCATATTAATTTCTCTTTGTCTTAGCTTCATCATCTACAAAATGAGGGCAATGAAATCATTTACTTCACAGGATTAGTGTGAACAGGAAATTAGAAAATATCTGGAAAGCACCAGAGAAATTTGGAAGCAAGTGTGATCCTTGATGAAAACAGTGATGCTGATGCTGATGATGGCAATGATGAAGCTGAGGATCAGAGTGGTGATACGGAATTTTATGGTGATATTGCAGTGCTTTAGTACAATTGGGGGGGGGGGGTTGCTCCACAGAAATTCTCAGGAAATCCTTTTCAATATCTCTCCTGAGGCTAACTCTGGCCAATAGGTATAGATATTTCTGACTTACTCAGGAGGGTCTCGTGAACCCTTTGTTTGGTCTTAAATTTGGTTAGGGTCACTTTTTGAAGATGGAGGAGACTTCATCTCTTAGGGCCATTGAATTTTTCTCAAATTTCCAATCAAGTCAAATTAAGAGTAAAATGCCATAACAATAACTGCTGCATATGTAATCTTCTGTATTAGCAAAATCATTGGCTTTGATCCTCACAATAGCCAGTGAGGTAGGAGGAAATTGCCAGTAGTGGTAGTCCCATTTTTCAGGTGAGGAAACTGAAGCTTAGACAGTGAAAGGATTTGTTACTGGTGACACTGCTAGCTAGCAAGGAGCCAAGTCAAAATTTGGACTCAAGTTTTACTAAGGACAAGTCCAGAGTTCTAGCTGCTCAGCCCTCTGATGAGCCAGGCAGTCATGCTAATCTTAGGGTACTGTCAGCCCATTTGGATTAAGACACATTCAATGAAAGTGGGGAAGCCGTTTAATTTCTCTGTTAGTTTCATTACCTATCCAAAGAGGAGGATGGACTGAATGGTTTCTTCAGTATTCTATGATCCCCCTTTCCCAGAAGGCAATGTGGTACCATGGAAAGAGCTCTGTTTGAGAATCAGAGAGCTTGAGTTCAAAGCCTTGTTCTCACTTTTAGTGTCTTCAGCAATTTTTAGCAAGTCACTTAACCTCCCTTTGGCCCTAGATTGCACATCTATAAAATGAGGGGTTGATACTGTGAAGACAGGATTAACTCTCTCCATGACTTCTAAGGCCACTTCTAGTATCATCATGCGAGGATTTCTCTCCTGTTCATTCAGCTTTGGAAATGGAAATGTTTCCTTTTTTATAATCATTGTTGCTATTTAGTAAAGTATATCTAATTCTTCATGACCCCATTTGAAGTTTTCTTGGCAAAGATACTAGAATGGTTTAACATTTCTGCCTTTACCTCATTTTACAGATGAGAAAACTAAAGAAAAGAGGGTTAAGTGACTTGCCCAGGGTCACACAGTCAATATTCGAAACCAGATTTACACTAAGGTCCTCCTAAACTCCAGGGTCAGCACTCTTTCCCCTATACTACCTAACTTCCCTACTTTTTATAATCAATTATCCTGGTTGGTGAATGAATTTGAGTTCCATCTCTAAATTTGTTTCTACTTGTTTCATCTCTTTTCAGAGATCAACTTTGCCACACTTTGTAATAACTCTACATGCTTTGAGGGAGGCAATCTCCTTTATAAAGTAGAATTCTGATCTATGAATACTTTACATGAATTATCTACTGACATAATCATAAAAAAACTAAATTTAATCATTGATTTTCAGCCTTGAGTTCTTCAGTAATGGGTGGAGGGAAGGGTTGGCAATGGAATGCAAAATAAAGACTCTGACTGTACCATGTGAGGTTCCCAGGAGGTCCTACGATCCTGGGATTCCTGATCATCCCTGTCACTAGATCCTCAGTGATTAGCATGATGTCTGACACAGAGAGTTTAATAAATTCTGCTTGCTTGATTCAGTGAAGAGAGTGCCCTCTTCCATAGGAAAAGGAGATGAGCATGCAGCAGAGCAGATTACGAGCATCTTTTGAATGAAATTAAAAACAAACTAGTTTATCCTCATCCAGTAGCAAAGTCTGAATCTTTGTGGCCTTTAGGAGATGACCTCCACAGAAACAAATGGGATTTGAGGTAGTGGCATTTCTCTCTTTATAGTCAAACTGAAGCAGTCTGAAGAAGAGTGGTCCCTCGGGAACTGTTCTAGATAGAAATAAAAGATGCTGCTTGCCATCATGGGCATCTGCCCTAACTGGGAGATAATTTCACTTTGCAGGTCTACTGACAAGAGCAAATTGAGTCTCTATCCCTAATTCCATTATTCTTTCTGAGCATCATCTCCACTGAATTGGGTGATGGCAGATTAAGTTCCTTCCTGTGAAGAGTGGATCAAACTCTCTTTGTCTATCAACCAGCAACTTTTAAGTTAATCAATCAAAAATGTAAGTACCCCTGCTTAGTACCTTACCAATAACTAAGTATGAGAGTTCACAAGTCACTTGCTAGAGTGGATGACAACTCCAGAGGCCACTGCCCCTCCCCCTACCCTGGGCAGTGCTAGGCAAATTGAAAGACTGTGATTGGTTTCTGTGAAGTGGGGGAGGGACAGGAAATGACATGGAAAAGGACTATAAAAGTCTGAACTTCCTGTTCAAGGGACTTCTCCTTTGAACTTCTCCTTTGGGGTTCATCTTTGGAGACTCTGCATCAGTGATCTGGACTGAAGGAGAAGACTCTTTCCCTGGATCTTGCTTTGGCTTATTGGGTGAGTAGCTGGCCTTCCTTTCCTGGCTTTTGGAGAGATTGGTTCTGGAGATTCTTGCCTTGGCTTTGGAGGACGCTGCATTGGTGAAACCCTAGTTAAAGACACCAGCTGGGATTTCTGGCTGAGGATTACTGGAAAAATCCATGGAGAGAAAGAGAGAGTCTTAGGGAAACTCTAATGGGGCTAAACCTGGTTTCTCAGGAGAAGGGCTAGTAGGCTTATTAGAATCCATCTCTTTATCTACATTTTCCCCCTTTCACTCTTCACCTCTTTGTAAATAAAGCTGCTAAAAGTCATTTTGACTTAAGTTGTAATTTTTTAAATCAGCAACCACGATACTACTTTAGAACCTTCATATTAGCATTAAAACTTGAATTTAAATTCTTACATTCCTGACTACTCATCTGTAGCATGGTCAGCAGCCCAGGGTCCTTGATTCTCTCTAGTGGCTTTCTGTCACTCAGATTCTTGAAGATTGAAGGATGTTTTCCTAATAGGCATCAGAAAGGGAAAGATCTCTAGGGGTGAACACAGAGAAGAGGCACATGTAAACAGCACTGGAACATGTGTGTGTATGCATGTGATCAACACAACACGCTACTTTCAGAACTTTAGAGGGCTTTCATGTTCCAAAAGCATCTTGTATTGTTGAGCCATCTTTGACCTAAGTGACTTTGATCATAGTTTTATTTCAAATTGTTGTGTCCACTGACCTATGTGCCCTCATTCTCTCAAGACTCAGTTGTTCTATTCAATGAACTGGGAATAAATCGCCACCATGTGAGGTACTACTGAAAAAGGATGCCAGTACTTCAGAGAGGGAGGAATCATTTAGTCAAAACCTTTCATTTTACAGAGGAAGAAAATGAACCCAGAAAAGTCTTATTTAATAACAGAGACATAAACACAGAGATGGACCCATAGAGAGAGCTTCTGAGTACATGACCAAGGTAGGCTAGAATCAATGTCTGACCTCTGAGTCCAGGGACATGTCCATTGCTATGCCACCGTGGAGCTCCTCAACATGGTTGGAGCTTGACTCTGGATGGTGCTGTGGACAGTGATTACCAGAGTGACTGAAGAAAGTAAATGGAAGAACACCGGCTTTCTCTCCACAGCAGCTCCCTGGATCACTCTCTAAGAAATCTCAGATCTTTCTGCCTTCTTTTCTCATAGTCATTTTCTCCAGGTTGTTTGGTCACACCTGTGTAAAAGAAATGACTGGACTGGAACCCTCCTGCCCTGCCATTACAGATCAGCTATTCACTGTAACTCTTCAGCTGAGAGATTCACCTGGGCCACTGAGAAGTTACTTCCTTGTCTCCTGGTCCTCTAGGAAGAACAATACAGAGGTAGACTCGAAGCGAGTTTTTCACAGTCCCAAGAAGAGCTCTTTGTTCATTATAACTCCCATATCTTTTGTCTGCATGAAAGTCTTCCTTCTCATGAGTCCTGGGGGACCTCTGCAATAAAATTTCAACAGGGAAATCCTTTGGGGCTTTTCAAATGGGAACCAATCATCCTCTCCAAATGGCATGGGATCCCTTGAGTTTCCAAGGAGATACACATTAGAACTTTTCACCAGACATGGAACATTTCTTCTCTGGGCCTGACATCCTTTCTCACTTTCCTTTGGGGCTTCCCATGTTTTCTTTTTGTCAGTGTCATCCTCTTCTGAGTTTATATTTTGATTTTTCCCCATCACTAAAATAACTCTCTGAGGTCAGGTTTTTTCTTTGTTTTTTGCTCATTTTTCCAGCTATTGAGTTTCAGTTCTATTTGGAGGGGAGAGAGAGAGCCATTCAGGCTTGCAGTATAGCCTTCTCTAATTCTTGGGGCAGGCCCAGAATCTTTGGGTCCCTCACTTGCACTTTGAGGTTCTGGCGTGGCTTGTTTCTTGTGGAAAGGCTGGCATCATTTTTGTCCAGCTGGGTTCCATTTTCCTCTGCCATTGTCTCCTGGGCTGGGCTGTTCCTCACTCCATCATTCCTTTGGGCTGTTTCACTGCCTCCTGGGCTTTGGACTGGCCCATGTTCTGCCACTTCCTCCAATGTCGCCTTTGCAAGATGGTCCTTCCTGCTTTCCTTTGCTTTGAGGAACTTTATTTTCTATTTCTGTCATGCTCAAAGGGTGTGGGCAAGCTGAGCGTCCCTTACTCTGACGTCTCAATTCCCAGCATGCAACTCCACATGGAATATTTCTCAATGTGCCTCATTAGAGTCAAGTTCATCAATTTGTTCTGATGGAAAAATCTCATGGGATTTGGTCATTTAATTGTAGCCATATGGCCACAAGGGTACTCGGGTGAATTTGCCATATGCGAAGCTGAGTAACCAGCCTGGAGTATATTTTTCTGAGTCAAAATCCTAATTTGTGTAAATGATAACTGTTGTTGCTCCATGGCCATGTAAGATGTGCAGACACAGAAAGAACTCAAATGCCCACACTTTCTTCACGCTTCTGCTCACACTGGGGTTGCTACCAAAGCCTTCTTTTTTTAAAGCCTGACTTGTGTCTTAGAAACAGTACTGGGCATTGGTTCCATGGCAGAAGAGCGGGGAGAATCAATGGGGGAATTAAGTGACTTCCCCAGGGTCCCATGGCTAGGAAGTGTCTGAGGCCAAATTTGAACCCAGGACCTTCCATCTCTAGGCCTGGCTTTCTCTCCACTGAATTACCTGTCTGACCTCCCACCCCCCACAAACCTTCTTAAGTGATGATCACTCATGCCATTGGTCCAGAGCTATGGTTGGTCAAAAGCTTGGCATCATCCTTTTGAAATTCTCACCAGTCTCCTGTGTGTTAAGGGGAGTCAGATGCATATTTAAGTCCTTAATTTGGGCCTTCATTTGGGATTGATCAGAATGATCTCCAGGCCCCCAACTTTCTGAGGCTCTGAGTGGAAGACTTTAACGTCATCCTTGGTAGTGCTGGAGTAGTGCTAGCTAGCAGCAGAGCAAGTGTCTATGGTAGTCTACATCCCAAGAGTGGAAAAGATCCTTCTCACTGGACAAGAAAAACTCATCTCTTTGATTAGAAGTTGTTGCACGCCAATGAATGCTCCAATGAACTGAAAGAACCATCTCTCTGGACCCAAGTTCTGATAGTTGTGCCAACCTTTGGTGAGAGGGAGCTACTGGATTTCCCTGTTTTCAGTATATAGGACCCCTCCCAGTGCCACCCCCTTCCTGAAGCCATCAGCTCTGATCTTGGTGGGACGATGTAGCCCATGAACTGATCCAGAGCAAATTGGAGCCAGAGACAAGAGACCCACTTTCTGGAGAAGACATAGGTGGGATTTTGTGGGATTGCCATGAGGAAAGCAGCTCCAAAAAGACAAAGCCCTCCGAACCAGACATCTTCTTTCCAACTGATTGGAATTAACTTTCTTGAAATCATTTCTGGGAAGAAAAATAGATCCTGTTGGTTGATGCATTCATTGCCTCTGCAGGCACGTCCAAGTGAAATCTGGACACAATATCCTTGGGCAGAAATGCCACCCGAGTAACAGGAGAGGAATCTGATAATTTCCTTTGTCCATCGTGAAAGCCAAATGGAAATCCACGTGTGTCGTGCAGGTGAATCACACACATGCACTGGCTTTGGGCATGGATGGGTTCGAGGCAGTTCTGGGATGTCAAAGGTTCTGCCTGGAATGCAGGGACTCAATGATAGTCCCTGTATATGTCATCCCTGGACTAGCTGAGCTAGGCCCTAGAAATGCCCTAGAAAGGAGCCATTTACAGCGTTATCCTATGGGGGTAACCTCCATTTTTAGAGGGATCACCCTCTGGACACAACACGGAGGAGCAGCCCTGCGTGCACAAGGGACTGCCATACTCTCGGTCACAATCGTCTATTTTTTTTTAATGAGTGTTTTTCGTATAGATTAGGGCCACCATATTATACACAATACTATGATTCAACAGAGTGGGCCAACTTCTTGAATGTAAAACGAAGTCAGAGAATTCAGCTTTAGGGGGGGAAAGCTCTAGAAATGAGAACTTCTTAAGTCCCAGCAGGAATAGACCTCTGAGGCCATCTAGTCCACCCCAAGGACCCCTCTCACAACATATGAAAAGTGGTGATTCAGACTCTAAAATCTCCTGTGATGACACTGAGGTAAAAATGTCTGTTTCAGGAAAATACCTCTGTAAGTTCATTGTGGTTTGCTTGGAGTTTGTTTGTTTGTTTGTTTAAGATTTTAAGAAAGATTTGCAAGAACAATTGCTGCCAGCCAACGAAACCAATGTGTCCCTACAGGCCAGTGAAAATCAATAATTAAAATGGGAAAAGATATTTATGCTACAAAAATAAAAATCTACATTTTCAAAGTGCCCGCTCTACGCTAGCCGAGGTGCTATGGGCTGAGAATACTAAAGAGAAAGGCAAAAGAAAGTCCCTGAGCTCAAGCTCAAAACCTAAGGTCCCCTTCAGGCCAGAGGCCTGTGCTCTTAGAACTCATCTCTCCTCAGTGTCCTCAATTGTAAAGCAAAGGAATCCACCAGGATGAGGCTTCTGGTATCGTCTTACCCTAAATCCAACCCATGATGTCCCTGAACTTGTAAACCATATCCAGATCTCCTTCTCAATGGCTGTTTTCACACCCGGACCCAGAAGAGCCCTCAGGCTCCTTCCCTTCTGAAATATCCAGTCATTGTGTTCCTCAGGACCTAGCAGTGGTAGAGTCCCAGCGAACCTGGCTTAAGGAAAGGCGTTCCTGGAAAGAACTGATCCATGAATGACGATGTAGACAGTGGCAGCACGGGATGAAGCATGCATGGCTCTTAAAGGCTCCTCACATTTGCCTCTCTGAAGATCCCTACGCTGGGACTAGCAGGGAATGAAACAATTGTGGTCTGATCCTGTGGACCCTCTTCGATGGAGAGCCCACCATAGTGGACCCGATCAGCTGCAGCAAACCAGATAAATGGGAGCTGTGTTAAACCACCCAGGGTTCTTAAAGTACTCTAATCATTGAATAAATTCATGAGAAAGCAAAAGGAGAGAAGCCTGGGAATGCTGGAATATGCTAATGTGCCCCTGCACAAATGTCACCCGTTGGCTTCATCACCCCTGCCATTTCACAGCCCCCCTCCTGATTCCATAATCACAGTCTGGAAAAAGTGGCGACTAGAGTAGAGCTCGGCATGCCTACCATTTGAAAGCTTCAGCAAGAGCAATCCCAAGGCGAGGTCCCGAGAATCTGTGGAGTTCACTCAGAAGTGAAGGCAGAAAGGAGACTTTAGGATCAACCACAGGCATCCTTGATGTCCTTCGTCCACCTCGCCATGCATCCTGGAGACTGGCATGAGAATCTTCCTGTTCTATGTACCCAGAAAATGTCGTTGGATCAGGAGATTTCGAACCAGAAAGGCTCCTCACTGTCATTGAGTCTCATCCCCTTATTTTGCAGAAGAGAAAACCAAAGCTCAGAAAAGTATCACTGAAGTGACAAAGATAGGAAGTAGCAGAGCCTTATTCAATCCAGCAGCTTCTGGTTCCAAATCTCCCACTTCATTTCATTTGTGATCTCAACAATGTGAAGACTTCCTTCAATGGATCAAATTATGATCCATCCATTCCCTTTGTTCTTGATCATAACTACCATAAAGAGGATCTAGAGCATCTCTCAGGAGACTCCCTCCATGTTTCTGCATGTTCCATAGATGCGATGCCTGCCTGGGGCTGCTTATTTGATCCTCACAATGACCTGGGAAATAAGTGCTATCATGATCCCTATTTTACAGATGAGGAAACTGAAGTTGAAAGACATTAAGTGACTTGATGAGAGCCACAGAACTAGTGAGCTTTGGGTCTGAACTTGGGTCCCCCTGACACCCAGCTCATGGCAGCCACTTCATTTCACATTTGGCTACTTCATTTCATGCTCACAGGTCCAATGTCCCCCGATGATTTCCAACCCCACCGCTACAGCTCCAACACTCTCAGGGTATTCTGGGTCAGCCAGTTGGGGAAAAATACATCTCTACTAATCATCACTGTAGATCCTTAGTCTCTATTTCTGTATTTCCCATCTCTACCAAATAAGAAAATGCCAATGATGATATCACCCCAGAGCACAAATACGTGTCCAGGACTTTAGGAGGCCAGGGCAGGCAAGTCACAGCAGAGCTACCATTATGCAAAGGGCACTCTTCCATTCAAAGGATTCATAGAGCCATCTTTAAACTATTACAAATTTTTTTGTATGAGAACTAATACCTTGAACAAATCCTGCAAACCAGTGTGATTTTTGTTGATAGTTTGGAATTAAGAAAGCAATGAAGGAAATATTAATGATGTAGATTAAACTGAGGAGTTTGTTGTATGCACATTTGTTTTCAGATAGCTGTTAAGCATTTACCAACACACAACTGGTCCATGTGAGTTGTTAAACTGAACCATGCTCTCATATTTTCATCAGGGATACCACTAACTATTGAGTAGATCAGTCTAATAAAGATTTTAAAGAGATGAGCATGCAAGCCTTCCCCCCAATTAAATACTATTTCTTTTTTCATCCCTACTACTATGCCTTCCCAACTTAAGGAAGAACAAGGAAAAAGGAAGGGAGAAGGGTAGAAGGAAGGAAGGAAGCAAGCAAGAAAGCAAAGAAATAATGGAAAGAAACAAGCAAAATCCTTATAACAAATACACATGCTGAAGCAAAACAAATTTCCATATTGGCCATGTCCAAAATATGTCTTTGCATGTTAAAGATACACCTTTTCTGTTAAGGGATTTCTTCTCTCCTATCACTCTTCCCAACCTGGGGAATAAAAAAGATCCTCATCAGTCCTCAGAAGTAATTGTAATTTGGGGGGGACTCTCACTCCTTAGATGGAGAAATGAAGGTTGAAGGCAGTAAGGAAAGGGTTGATGAAAATGGCTTCCCTCACTACTACCTCCCAGAGTCCCTGAATTACTTGAGGTAAACAAAATGGAGATCTCCCCATGGTGAAGGCTTGCCCTTTAGTGGCCATGCTAGCCCTAAAGGGCGGTGGGGAAGTGGGACCTCAATCCAGATCTGTGCTGCTTTGGGACACTCACAAGCCTCCACCCAAGTATCTTCTTGAAAACTGGCAACAAGATGGAGTCTACCAATGGGCTTACTCTCTAGATATAAATAAACAAGATTGAATTCACTATCTGACTGCTTATTTGATATAATTGTTGATTGGGGCAAAGGGTAGAGGTTAGAGGGGTTGTAGGTCTCTCTAAATATTTTTATAAATAATCTAATTACTGAAGTAAAAGGTTTTCTCATAGTCAGGGGAGAGGTAGGAAAGGGGAAAGAGTACTGCTCACCAATTTGAGTCTAGTATCTCAATAGTTCATGAATGAAAGTCTTTGAAGAAATTATGTTTCTTAACAGGAATCAATGATGTTTTAAACAGGAACTTGTGATTTTAGATTTCTGTCAGTGTCAGAAATCCCAAAGGTGCCTTGAATGTCCCAGAGAAACAGTTCCTCCTTCCACCCCTCTCTGTGTCTCCGCATTCAAGACCCCTCTCCTCCAGAAAATTTCCCAGAAGCCCTTGTTCAATTCCCAACTGCCATTCCTGCTTCATGCACTGTAGATCTCTCAACTTCCATTTCCCCCCAGCAGTTCTTTTGTTCTACTCCCCATCATTACATAATTGATCATTCAATTTAAAAAATCATCTAACTGCTTGACTACAGGGGGGAAGGGGATACCACTGAGGAGAGACTCTAAATGAACACTCTAATGCAAATACCAACAACATGGAAATGGGTTCGAACCAAGAGCACGTGTGATACCCAGTGGAATCATGTGTCGGCTATGGGAGAGGTGGTGGGAAGGGGGGGGAGGAAAAGAAAATGATCTTTTTTTCCAATGAATGATGTTTGGAAATGACCAAATAAAATAATGTTTAAAGTGAAAAAAAAAGGAAAAAAAATCATCTAAAATTCTTCTCCTGGTTCTGCATATGTCATTCTGATTTTTAAAATAAATCTTTCTAGGATTCTCTGAAATAGCCCCTTTCATCATTTCTTGATGGAAAAATAATATTCCAGCATATTTATGTAAAATAATTTGTTCAGTCATTCTCCAAGTTATAGACATTCACTTAGTTTCCAGTTCTTTGCTATAATAAAGAGCCAATACATGTATATATGTCTGCACTTATGAATGTGTGCATGTATATGTGATTTCATCCTTCTTTTATCTCTTTTGGACATGGACCCAAAAGAGAAATTGCTGGATTAAAGAATAATATGGGTTGGTTGTTGTTTAGAAGTGAATTTAATTAATTGACATATTAGCTAAATATTGACTTCTTGAATGGAAAATTATTTGTTTAGCAGGATTACTTTCCATTTCTGCTGAGTCTTCACATAAACAAGGAGGTTGTCTTGCTTGATGGAATTCAGACACTCAAATGGATGACGCATCTAAATTGGGAGGCCTCAGATTGTATGATTATCCTTACCTATAAAGTCCTAGGGAAGTGTCTTGAAAATCCTATCATGTTCAACTTGAGTTCTCAGGCCTCTAAAGCTGACATCCTTAATTGAAAAACTTAAGTTCATGACAAATGAAAGCATGACCTCGCATTTAAAGCACTGGGTTAGGCATCACAGGAACTTAATTCAAATCCTAAATGTATACTATCTGTGGGGCCTTGGGAAAGTAGCTTATCTTCTCTGAGCCTCAGTTTCCTCAACTGGAAAATTATGAAAGTTAAAATAGATGATCTCTAAGATCTCCCCACACTCAAAATTGTGGGTCTTGATCATCAAAAACCTTAAGATATTTAGCCTGAAGCAGAGAACACTAGCAGGAGGGGAAGAGGAGCAGAGAGAGGTTGAGATGATTCAGTATATGAAAGATGATATAGGCTTTCCTATATTTCCTCTCCTCTCATACTTTTCTAAACTTTGGATTTCTTCCTGACAGGAAAATTACCATTCTCTTCTATTTAGAAAATTAAACTTCACCTAATTTTCTTGGTCCTTTTGTTGTTCCTTCTTTTCCCAAGGTGACTGGCCTCATTACTCTTTGACTAATGAACTTCTTAAGGAATGTGATTTTCATGATGGATGGGAGATTATTGGGTATTAATATGAATAATATGTAGCAGAATAAGTGCAAGAAGATTTTCTATTTTCCCCATGACGATGGGAAATGCCACACAGCCACGAGGAGTGTTACAATGGAAGAATGAGCAAGACTTCCCAACTGATTAAATTCAGGAGAGGGAAGTGTGAGTTTGTGAACTTGGGTTAGTAGGAAGAGAGTGAGACCAACAGATAGAAAGCTATGGGGAAGGAGAATGGATTCAGAGAGAAAATATCGTCTGTTTTGGGTAGGTAGAGTGTGAGCCACTTATAGAACATCCAATGGAAGATGACTAGGAGGCAGCTGGTAGTGAGGAATGGAAGCCCAGGAAAGACATGAGGACTATATCAAGAGGATTTGAACTCATCTCCTCAGTGAGCTCTCCTCTCCAGGCCACCCTCTACTTGGCTTTCAAAGTGATGCTCCTTAAGTCAAGTTCTGACTATGCTATCCCAAGCCCAGCTCAGCTCACTGAACACCAGTGGCCCAGTCTTCTAATTCCTTCAATCCCACCACAGACTCAGATTCAGTGACATTGGCCTCCTTGCTGTTCCTTGAACTCTTAATCCTGAATCTAGACATTTTTGCTGGACATCCACTCCACACTGGGAACTCTTTCCCTCTTCATCTCCATATCCTAAATTCCCTGCTTTCCTTCAAGTCTCAGTTAAAAACTTGCCTACTGATTACTGGAAGTCTTTTCTGACATTCCCTGATTCTAGAGCCTTCCCTCTGCTGACGACATAAATCACATTTTGTACATAGTTGTTCACATGTTATCTGCCCCATTAGACTAGAACTCCTTGAGAGTAGGTGCTGTCTTTGGCTTTCTTTCTATCTCCAGCACCATGTGCCTAGCAAATAATAGGCATTTAATTAATGGTTATTGACTGACTGAACCAATGGAAGCTGATGGGAAAGAAAATTGAAATAAAGGATACAGAGAAGAGAAAAAGGTCAAGGGAAATTCTGAGTAACAACCACAGTCAGGAGGCAGTTTAGGAATAATGATTCCGCAAAGGAGACCGAACAAGCTATTTAAACATTAAGAGAACCTGGAGGATCCGCATCAAGAAAAACCAGGGAGGAAAAGTTGTCCAAGAAAAGAAAATGGTTGACAGTGTCAAAAGCTGCAGAATGGAAAAGGAAAAGGAAAACTGAAGAGAGAAGTCAGGCAACAGAAGTTATTTAGCCCTTACTAGGTGTCAGGTACCATTTGAAGACTTGTGAATACAAGCTCCCTACCCTCTGGGGATTCCATTCTATTGGATCAGAAATCATAGAAGTGATTATGCACATACAAAATATATACAATATCAAGAGACCAAGTTTCCTAAGGAAAGCACTGGAGAGGAGGGAGGGTGAGGACAGGGAATGTCTCCTGCTGAAGAGACCCGGGTGGTCTTAAAGCAAAGATGGGCAGGAGGTAGAGGTGAGAATTCTAGGCACACAGACCAGCCAGAAAAGAAGGCATGGACCTGGAAGATTGAATATTCTATAAGAGGAACAGATGGTGGTGAGGATGTGAAGGGGGGAAAGTATGAGAAGCCTAGAAAATTAGGAAAGAGCTACATTGGGGAAAGCTTCAGAAGCCAAACTGAGGTGTTTATATTTGATAATAGGGAGCCACCTACACAATGTAATGTGTAGGGGGGAGTATCACATGGCCAAATCTACAATTTAGGGAAATCCCTTTGGCAACAATCAGCTGAAAGAGGGAAAAACCTATTGCAATAGTCTAGGCATGCAATAATGAGGGCCTAGACAAAACTAGCGGCTTGGAGAGTCACGAGAAGGAGAAATGACTGAGAGATCTTGTGAAGGTCAAAATGCCGAGACTTAGCAGTCAATTAGATTCCTGGGAAAAAGATAAATAAGGAGGGAAGATGAAACTGAGGCTCAGAGTCTGGCCAACTGGTAGGATGCTGGCACTCCTCAAGAAAAGGCCATTTAATTTTTCGTTAAGATTCTGCTGGTAAACTTGGAGGAACCAATTTCTGCCAAGCCATAGAGTTAGAAGATGGAATGAGTGGGAGGTGAAGCAGAGGTTTGTTCTTGTTCATTATTCCCTGCGTTGGAGATCTATTCTGGCCCTGATTGTGTTATAGGGAATCACCTGGATGACAAGGCTAGTGTGAGAAAAAGAATTCATTTTGCATCTTCCAAGATCTACGCGGGAGAATTTCAAGCCTGTAAAGATGAAGTTGTGTTGTGGCCCGTTAGCCAGTTGTGAAGAGAATGAATTGAGCTATTGTCTAGCCAACATGGCTCCATGAGGGGGCTGCAAGAGAGGCCCCCAGGGGTGAGCTCCCTGATGTGGCCAGGTTACACGATGCCCATCTACCCATACCTGCCCCCCTCAGAGATTCTTGTTCTCGTCTTCTCGACAATTCACGACAGTGACCCAAGAAAGCATTAATCACTCGTGGAGAAGGAGGTCCTTCGGAGCACCAGGCACCAGGCATCTGAATGCACTGACTGAAACAATCCTTGCTCTTGGGGAGCTAATGAGAGAGACACCGTGTGCTGATGTCAGCAATGAGGAGGATGGGGCAATAGGAAGTATAGCTCATGAGGCATTGTTGTGTCGTGGGAAGACAGAAGGTCTCCTGTGTTGGACTGACAACCCCACTGGCTTTCTCTGCGGTTACCCAAGAGCTCTTCCTCACCCTCCTCCTCCTCAGTTTCTTCATGGCTAAATCAGGAAGCTGGACACTAGGAGCTCTCGCCTGATTTCTGCTCAGCAATCCACTGACTCCATGTTTGATGAGCCCACAGGCAACTCTTGGATCCCCACACTGAGAATACAGCTGCCGCTGACTCCTCCCTCCCTCCCTCCCTCGCTCCCATGCATGGAATTGGATCCCGACTTTTTAATTGCCCAGATGGTGGCCATATAAATGAAGATTACTTTTTAGTGTGGCTGCCCCAAATCCAGGAGGAGTACAATATTTTGTTTCTCTGCAACAGCTGGGCATCCGAGTTTTTGCCCATTGAAAAGGAAGAAGATGAATCGTCCCCATAATTGTTGAAATTTGCCTGTTTGGAAATTTGGAGTCAAGGCTGCTTATAACAAGAGAGTGAGGGCAAAACCCTCTGACGCCTCTGCCAGATCGGCACAGAAGGCACCGCCTGCATGTTGCTTCATACAATGAGGCCAATAATGCCATGGGCCAGTGTATAGGAGGCAATTGGGCCATTGCATCCCCTACCAGCTTATTGTTTTTAAAGGAATCATTGTCTTTTCAGGGTGCTTCTGTTAGCAGATGTGATGCTGCTCCCACACCCATCCATGCCTTTGAGCTCAGAGCTAGCTTTCCGTTTGATAGCACGAAAGCCCCAAATAGACAAGAATAGCCTCAAATGGATTGCTAATAGAGATGGCAAAAATGAAGCTCCAGACCCTGGTGCTCTAAAGAGGAGTCTCCCAAATGGGCGTGCAGCTTTAATCTTGGAATCCACTCGGGCTCTTAGAGCCCTGCATCGTTCTCCTCCCTCCACTGCAACAACATAATGCACCGAATGGGCCTGATGCACTCGCTGCCATAGTGTTCTCAGGAAAGCTAGCTCCCATCAGGGAAAGGCTGAGGGGCCTCCACCCTCCCCAAGGTATTCTTTGGCCTGGGAGAGGGACAGTTCTGGGGCTCAGGGACTTTGGTTGGACTTTTCGAGAAACCCCTTAGCCTAGGACAGGATATGCCAGTGGAGGCTGCCTTAGTGGAGTGAGCACTTTCTATTCTTTTCAGAAAATCACTTGTATTGCATGGGCAGAGGGGAGAAGGAAGTCATCTGCAATCCTTTTGTCCATGTTTTTACTTTATAGCGTCAAACAATTGAAGAGAAACTTTGAACTTTAGTGGGTGGGGTGGGGAGGAGACAGACGGACTCCTCATTTTCAAGATAGAAGCTAAGTTCAAATCTCAGCTCTGACATGTATTCCCTCTGACACTGGACAAGGAAAACAGCCTCTCCAGCCTATATCTTCCTCAACTATAAAATGAAGGAGATAGACTAAAAGATCTTGGAGATCCCACGTAGTACTGAGTTTTGACCCCAGGACATCTTTCCCCATTTTCCTCCATTTTAGTTTCTCTGATTGTGGGCAAAAGAAGGAGGCCTAGAGCTTCTTTTCCAGAACAGTCATCATCCATTCCCCACCTGCCTTTTCAGCTGGACTTCATCATTCTTTCCAAGAACTCATATTCCCCAAAGATCAAATCAACCCTGAAACTCCCACCTCCTCAGTCCCCTCCATTTTGGTCCTTTTACCTGTTGTCTCTCCCAACAAGGTTTTTTGGTGGACAGGGGACATCTTTTGATTTTCTTTGTAGCTTCAGTTTCCTGATGAATGCCTGGTACATAGTAGGCACTTAATATGAATTTATTGATCGATGTAAGTCATCAAGTTTCTGAGTTGTGGTCAAACCTTCACCCTACATCCGATTTGCCTTCTGCCTTCTTCCAGATAAGTTCTGCCAAGGAAAGCTCTGCCTCTCTTAATATAGATCCAAATCTTACTAACATCACACACAGTTAAATTAGCAGCCATTAAATTCCCTTGCCTTTTTATGAGTCCAGTTGCCATTGGACCAGTACTAGAGCAGGTGGGTCTTTCCCCCCTAAGTTCACATTTATCCTATTGAATTACGTCTAAATGAGGAAATGGTAGGAGAGCACCTAGGACACTTGGCAAAGCCTGGCTTTCCATCCTCTGACTTTCATTCAGCCGCTCTTTGTCATACTGCCCCTTCTAGCTCCTGGATTTCTTTCCATGAATTCACCTTCATCTGTGATGCTCTTCTTACTCCCTTTTCTTCATTCTATTTCTCCTGGATAATGTATGTTGATCCAGATCCCTGGTCTAGTCATTCACCAGTGTCACCTTTGCACCCACACACTTCTCTGTCTCATCTTATCCCATTAGATTGTAAGCTCTTTGAGGCCAGGGGCCATCTTTTCATTATTTGTATCCCCACTGTTTTTCACAGTGCCTGGCACATAGTAGGCACTTCATCAATGTTTACTGACTATAACATGTCAGAGACATACATTTAAGTTGAAGTTTGCCCCAAACTCCTGATCCCCTTTGACTAATTAGGACAACCCACTCTTCTTGCTTGTTACCTAAATATGGAAAATTATACAAATATACTTGAACTCATTAGTGTTATCATGTCTTATTTTTTAGATTTTTATGAATTTCTAGATATTCCAGTTCTTTTCAAATATTTCTTTTGTTTCTTTGTGGGTGACATCATTACTATTTAACTTAGGAGACACACACTTCTTGGCAAATTGGCTCCCCAGGAAGATGATTACTATTACTTTAAGGGTTCTAGACAATGCCTACAAGGACTGGGATCCTAATGGTTACCTATGAGCCTCAACCAAAGTGTTTCCCACTAACAATCATCCAGCCAAATGTAGCTATCTTCTAGCAAAGGTATTAAGTCAAATAGTCTAGTAATAGTTGGCTAGACACATTCTACCAAACACCAGAGGCACACTTTCCCCAAATACAATCAGATCTCAATCAGATCTCTTTAAGTTTGAGATGGCTCAAACTTAAAGTACAATAACAATGAGGCATACAAATAGGAGGCAAATGCAGATAAAATAAAAGATTTCTCTGGCTTTTGCTTCCAATACTCTTATCTCACTTGCTCTCAGTCTTTTGCTATCTGGTTGAACCCATTCTCTCCAAAATTACCATTGATTCTTAATTATAAAATTCATTTGTCATTTTGAGGTTCATATTCATCACAACCTCTCCGATGTAGTTGTCCCTGTTGAGCACCCTCTTCTCCCAGGTGATCTATCCTCTCTGCTTTTTCTTGATTTCATTGACTCACCATAGCATGCCCTTTCTTTTTGGTTGAGGACCAAGGCTCTGTGCTGAGCCCTCTATTCTCTATATAACGTTTTTCTTTTTCCTTATACTCACTAGTTTCCATGTTTTAGATCATCATCTTGATGAAGATGAATCATAGAATCATAAGACTCTTCTTTGTGTTTCATTCAACTAATGGACATTTATTATTCTAGTGGGCATCTAAAAGGAAATGTTCTAGAGATAGTGGGACCATAACATACCCCAAACAGAATGTAGATGGAAGTGGAAGATAGAGGAGGAGCAAAAGGAAAAGGAAGAGATGAAGAAGGAGAAGGAGAAGGAGAAAAGACTACATGTTGTAATATGTAGTTGTAGTCCAATGGCTCTGTTTGGCTTTTAAAACTCTTTACAAAGTACCCTCTTCATACTTTTCCAACACTCCATTTCCTGAGTCTGGGCATCATTTTCGCTGGTTGTCTCTCATGCCTGAGATGTCTTCCCTTCACCCCTCTGACTTAAAGGCTTTCTGGTTTCCTTAAAAATTCAGTTAAAAGTCTGCCTTCTTCAAGAAGCCTTTCCCACATCCATCCTCCATCTATTGCCAGTCCTGCCTCTGTAATTATCTTTCAGGTACTAAGTATGTATCATATATACACAGCTGTTTCTATGTTGTTGATTCCATAGCAGTGTGCTCTCCTTGAAGGCAGGCAGTGTTTAATTTTTAACTTTATTTTTGTTCCTAGACCTTAGCACTAGATATTTATCGACTAATTGAATGCCCAAAGTAAATATTATGATTGATCACCAGTCCTTGGGAATCACAGTTTGTCATGGCATTAGTCCTGGGTCTCAAGTCTTGCAAAAATGATTTTCTCTTTATAATATTACTATTATACAAATTATCCTTGTTATTGTCATTTTGCTCTGTCAGTTCAAAGAAGTTTGCTTAGGAACCTCTGAAATCATCCATTTTATTAGTTCTTAGGCTGAAAGCATTTATGTTACATTTGTATAACATATGCTTAGCTATTCCACAGCTAATGGCAATTAGCTTAGTTTCAAGTTTCTTGCCTCCCCAAAGGAGCTATTACAAGTATTTTTATGTGGGTCTTTTCCCCCTTTCTTTGTTTCTTTGAGATATGGGCCTCCTAGTGATGTTGGGTGAAGGATTTTTGCATTTTAGTAACTTAATGAGCAGAATAATGGTTGGAACAATTAACATCTCCAAAAACCGTCGGGTTCCTGTTGTCCTTCTGTCCTTTCAATATATATCCCATTCTTTTCTCTGAATCTTTGTCCATCTAAATGCTGATATGAAATCTCAGACTTGTTTGGCTTGGATTTATATAATTATGATGGCAGGGAACTTGGGCATGGACAGCCATCTCATACCGTATCTACTCTGGAAGAGAAAGGGGGAAGGTTAGTGTCTCAGGAGCTGGGGGATTGGGGCTTATCAAATACTAAATTCGTTGTCTCTGTCTCTCTGTCTCTGTCTCTGTCTCTGTCTCTGTCTCTGTCTCTCTCTCTCTCTCTGTCTCTCTCTCCCTCCTTCTCTCTCTCTCTCTCTCTCTCTCTCTCTCTCTCTCTCTCTCTCTCTCTCTCTCTCTCTCTCTCTCCCCCAACTGTTTTAATCATTAGTACTCTGTAGTCCAGTTTCAGATCTGCCACTGATAGACCCTCTTCCTTCCCCCTTTGAAAGAAAAGACTTACCTCGATTTGTTTTTACTGCTTTATATATCCAAATTAATTCTGTGTTTCTTTTTCTCTTTCTGCAAAAATGACTAAAGGCTTTCTGGTTTCCTTAAAAATTCAGTTAAAAGTCTGCCTTCTTCAAGAAGCCTTTCCCACATCCATCCTCCATCTATTGCCAGTCCTGCCTCTGTAATTATCTTCCAGGTACTAAGTATGTATCATATATACACAGTTGTTTCTATGTTGTTGATTCTGGTAGGGCACGAAGCCAATGAACTAAGAGCACTCTGCCTTACAACCTTACAATGCCTTAAAAGTGTTGCTAGTGTTATTAGTCCTATAGTCGTGCCATTCTTATATTGGCTCGACCGACTCAAGAGCAATTCCTATTTCTCTAGGTTTGTCTCTACTTCTGAAAAGAGAACTTTGCATCGTGTCTCTGTTTCCTGTCTGTGCCTTGATATACAGATTCCTCAAGTTTTGTGCATGTCCTAGTTCATTGAGATGGAATATCTCCCTGCGTCTCATCCCTCTGCCTTCTGTTGGCAACACACCACGATGCATAATGATGGGCGTCTCCGACTCTCTTTGCCGTTGTCACATTGAATCAGGAGCAGAAGCAGCCATCAAACATGGAGCTTCTCCTTCTACATCTTTGGCTTGGTTTCCATTACATGACGTTGGAGAATGAGCACCCCATACATTTGGCTGTAATGAATTATAAGCACAGGAAAATCAGTGAAAAGTTTAAGAAAGTAATAGATGCCAAATACTCTCTTCGTTTGTTTGTTACATTTATGTTCCCAAGGATCTCCGTCCCTCCCTGCCCTCCCTCCACTAGAAAAGCTTCATTTGACTATATACACAATATGCATTTATAGACTCGCTCCCTGGACTAGAAAGGTATCTTTCCTATCTATATCTGTCTCTCTATCTATACATACATTCATATCTATGTAGGTGTGTATTTAGGGTTGATATATGTGTATATACGTGCCCTGTCTGGCTTCTTTCTGTTATTAGTTCTTTCTCTGCAGGTGGACGTACACAAGTCATTCTTCAGACGGCGATCCTGCTCTGTACGATGTTCTCTTGCTTCTGCTCGTTTGGCTCTTCATGACTTCATGTAGGTCTTCCCATGGTGACTGTTTTAATGAACCTGCTCGTCATTTCTGAAGGCCCAGGAGTCTTCCATCGCAATCCTGTACCACGCCTGGTGCAGCCATTTCCCAATGGAAGGGTCTTCCCCCAGTTTCCAGTCCTTTGGCCCCCACCAAGAGCTGCTACAAACATTTGGAAGGCGTCAGTTCTCCTCCTTTAGGAAACACACCTACCCGGGCTTTCTGTCCTGTACACGCTTCCTCTCTTGGTCTGACTGGCCTTTCTTTCTCTCTGCCTCTCTTCCTCTCTCTGCCTTTCTCTGATTTCTGATCTTGGCTCACAGATACCAGAGAGTGAACGTTATCCAAGGATCGCTTGGCCAATGCCGATTCTGTTCTGTCAGAACCTCCCTTATCCTCTCTGCTTGCCGTCCCTTCATAGCACATATCCCAAGAACCATCTCATCCTGCAACAGCGGCCAGCAAGGAGCAATACTCACAGGGTCTTCAGTGATTGATTAATGTGTGTAGTGGGTGGGGCCAGCCATCACCTGGAAGGAAAGGATCTGTTCCTGGTCCAAATGAATGCTGGCCCAGAGGAATAACTAGAGACAGAGGGACACTGCAGGGAAGGGACTCAAGACATAATCCTCCGCTGATCTGACAAGTTATGTAGATGCTGCAGGAGGCCAGGAAGGGTTTTCTGGAAATCCTTAGTGCTTCTGCCCACTGGGAGTCTCCAAAAAAGGGACCAGCACCAAGATCTCGAGGCACATATTGCACGAGGGGAAGATATGACTTACCACAGGGTTAAATTGCTTCACTCTCTTGCAACCCCAATTCTTACTTTTTACCTTTGCAGAGGGGTCTAAGAATAAGCCCAGCATAATAATATTTCTGAACACCATAGATGTCCCTGGGTGAAATTCACTGGAGAGGGGTATGGACTGGTCTGAACTTTTTCTAGTCTCATGGATGAGATATCTGACTTCTGTCCTAGGACCCCCAGCCCTGGCCCAATGCATCACATACTTCCTAAAATATGTGTACTGATTCACTGGATGACATCAAGCTTGCCCTGTTTATGACATCCTACCCTAAATGCTGAAACTAAACACGAAGGGGCCATTTAACTTTTTATGGAAAAGTAGAGACGTTAAATTCTAATGATCCCAGAGGAAATCTCAGATGGAGGCATGGGACCAAGAGTCTGATTGTTGAGGAAAGAGGTCCCTAAAATGAACCTGGACATGCATACAGCCAGAGCATCGCTATGGCTCCACAGGCTACATATCCCTATGGGCGGGTTTTTATGTATTCACCTAATTTATATACCTATTGGAAGAGGACGCGTGATTTCAATGAATGATTTCAGCAGGGATTTAGGATGGGAAAACTAGGGTGGACCTTCAAGAGATCATCAGGCTGGCTCCTGACCCTCAGGCAGAGAGAAAATTGAAAGCCAGCAGGACCAGTTGTCTCCTCTCTTCCTCTATTCCTGTCAGTTGCTCCAGTGTTTTACCACCAACTGAAAAAGAAATCTATCTTTTCTACATCTAAGTCTTATTCCCTTGGGCTTTTCCAAGCAATTGTCCTGCATTCTCATTTGATAAAACAAGAAGACACACACATATTTATGCACACACGGCCAAAAACCTTTTGAGGGAAAAAGTCATTTTACCCCTCAAACCTTTCTGATGTGGGATGGAATGACAAAAAGTTGGGAGGAAAGCGCACTAACCGGAGTAGCACTTTCAGCATCCCTTTCATCCGCACATGGAGTGGAGCACCAAACGGATTCACTGTGGCAAGGCTTAAAAGGGAAAATGCGAAGGATGCTCTGTGTGTGTGTGTGTGTGTGTGTGCGCATGTGCATGCACACACACACGTGATATAATACAACTGTTTAGAAAGGTTGTAGAATTTCCTAATCCCATGCTTCCCACTAACCAAGTGCCTCCATTAGCCAACCTTTCTTTGCCATTGTATTACCACAATCAACCATTCCTCTGGAACCCTGGACCTCTGCTCTGTCAGCTGAACAAGAGAGTGAGTCAGAGATGGTTTAATCGGTCCAGTCACTTGGGCCATTCGTGTGCAGGTGTTCTGAGGCATCATTAACAACTGATTATATCTCCGGCTGGCAGACAGAACCAAGGTCCTCTGAGTCCCAAGACAAAAGGTCTTTGCAAATACATTCTCTTTGGAAGACCAGTACTAGCATATTGGGGTTTTCCTTGGCTCTGAAGGCACCATTGATGACAACTGATAAGCTAATTCAAAACTGGTTATAACTATTAAGGGAGAAAACTAGACCCTTATCATACACACATATATACATGAATACATACACAGATCTGCACATGCACACACATACAGTAAATTAGATAGACAGGTAGACAGGTAGACATATATATATATATATATATATATACACTATTTCCTGAGTGGTAGTGGGTAAGGAAGTTGACTGAAACAAACATAGTTGATGGAGATATAGCAGAGCTGATAGTTTTTATTGTAGCCAGAAGGCAAGATGGCCATAGTTCCCACAATAGGATATAGGGGATTCTCCTTCTCATCAAAATAAATTCCAGCATATTTAATATGTCTCACACTCTTTCTAGAAGTTAAATGATCTTTTGCCCCCATGTTTCCCATTTATGATGTTGTTGTTCATTCTTTGTTTTCAAAGAGGACCAGTGACATCACGGGGTGACTTCTTGACTTGCACATGAATTGCATTGAAGTGAGGCTGAGTCACACAAACCATCAGACTCACTCTCTCTTTCAGAGTAATTGAAGTCCAGTGGCAAAATAAAATTCAGGACAGCTGACAACTGTCCAGGATGCAGTGAATGACCTTGGCATCTCTGTTGTCTGGCCAAGCTTTAAGTGCTCCACAGCTCCTGTTTCATCTGTCTTTGTGGCCATTGGAACAAATGGTTCTCATCCTTCTATTCCACCTGGGGAAGGAAGTCTTCACATGTTTGGGGTATGCATTCCCCTAGCTGACCACTAGCTCTGAGGCCTGTTGGTTATCTTCAATCTGGCTTAGTCTGTCAGCTCAGACAGTTTTACCAGGTTGAGGCCCCTACAGATGCTACATATTCTTGGTGAGACTGGGGTGAAGGGCAGACCCCAAAAGTGAAAGAACAGCCCTGAAAAGGACTCAACAAGTCCTCACACAAGAGATGCTAGTCCTCCCTGAACACCACGCACATGATGTTGCAAGAACTCTAAAAACAGCGGAGGAGTTGAGAGGAGAGAGAGTGATAAGAAGTCAGGGTTTCCCTGTCTCTGTTGTCTCAATACCTCATCCTACTAAAGATCTCCTCATATCTCTCATGATCACAGAACAGTGGCCCTAAGGGGACAAAGGATATTTCAGTGGGGGACAAGCACTGGTGGGTCCAGTCCTTCTGCGATAACTTCAAGTTTGATCAAGGTTTCTGATGAAGGAACAGCCAGTTACATTAAGAGAGGATGATTCATAAGCAGTTTCACCACCAGGAAAGGACCTCATTTTCATTCCACAAAGACTCTCAAAGACTATTCATTAAGTTGAAAAGACATCAAAAATACATGTATTTGAATAAAGGATACCCACTGAAGAAATGACAAGTTCTTGAAGCTTTTGTCCCCATCCAAACAATGGCAAACTTGATAAAAAAGGACTAGCAATAAAAGAGACTGACACTAGTGATGGGATCAAACACTTTGGCCATCTTGGAGGAAGGAAGGACTGCGGTTCCTGAAATAACTCTTCTTATCTACTCTGTCTTTGAAGGGCTAGAAGGAACTTGGAAGGGTGGGAAGTGACATTCCCTTCCATTGCTTCTATGAAAAACACATCTAGAGTATTGCCAAACATATGAGTCTCTACCTTGTTGTAAAGATTCTTAGTGGAAGTGGTTGTATCACTCAATAACCTTACTTATTCACAACATTTATTCTGTAGGTTTATAGTGTGAATTACAATCATTGGAGAAGAGATCTGAGTCTCCCACCCATTCCCCATCATTTAGCAGCAAATGTTCTCTAAATGTACATAGCTACATGGTCAATGGACCTTCTACTTTGCTCAACAGTGAAAGCAAAATCCAGCTTAAAATCTAATGAAGTTTACTGGAGTATGAGAATTCTTTCAGGATATGAATTACAGTTAGCCACAGCTGGAATGACTGGTGAGCACAGGGGACATAATCAACTTACCAAGGTTTCCTCAGGTCCTCTAAGATGAATCTCATGTTCTTCTAGACCCACAGAGCTCCAATACTTTTGCCAAAAATCTTAATATAGATATAAATATGTGAGTGACCATCTGAGTCTTGGCAACAGTAGGTTGTGAAGTTTTTTTCTCTTGATTATACAGGAAATAGAAACTCTTCTATCATCACTTTTTACTAGTTAGGATAACTTTAGAGTCTAATTAGTAAAGTTACTCATATATGAGCGTATAGGTAGACCCTTGTATACACAGGATTGATTTTTAACCCTTAGCTTCTGTCTTAAAAGCAATGCTATGGAGACTTCCAGGTAAACACAGTGGCAGTCTAGACGCAGGACTCTTCCTCTCCTCAGCATCCACTGATATAGACTACCTCAAAAGACCAAAAAAAAATAAATTCATGAGTACAAAGGGACTCTACAGTAGGGAATAGCATTGAAGGTACATGGAATTTGGGCATTTCCACATTATAAGGGGGTGAAAAAGCTCCCATAAAAATGTGAACTGATCTACCCTCCCACACCCCACCTACCAAGCCAGAGTCAGAGCCAACTCATGCCAGAATTCATGAGTGGGAGAAGGACACCTCTAGAGTGAGTGAGGGGCACCTCTAAGTCCTTGGGAGCTGACTAAGACCACCAAAGACCTAACCCTCAGAGCAGCTAGACCTGAACCCCAGCAGGCTGAAGAGCACAGATCATGGGTGATTGGTGGGGAGATAGCACAAAGAAGGGCAGCAAACAGTAGAAGTCGTAGAGATTCAAGAGCAGGTCTCAGGCAAAATCCTTGCTCCTTAGCTCCATACACAGAGAACCTGCCCATCTCACTCAGATTTCTGACTTACAAGGGAAGGAAAAACCTCCACAGTGATGGCAAATTGTTCCCAGGAATAACAACCTCCCTCCACCAAAAAACAAAAACAAACAAGAAGAGGGGGTTGACCCTAGAAAAGGCTACAGAGTAAATACTGGAGGAAATTCAAATGAACTCAAAGCCTTCCAAAAAATGGAAATTGTCCACAAGCTCTTGAAGAACTTAAATTGGAGCTTATCAAAAAGATGGAAGCCTTCTGGCAAGAAAAGTGGGAAATAGTTCAAAGAGAAAATAACAGTTTAAAGGACAAGACCTCCCAATTGGAGAAACAGCTGAAGCCACAAAAAAGCAGGACAGACCAAACTGAAAAGGAAAAATAATCTTTAAAATCTAGAGCAATTAGAAGACAATGAAAAGACAAGAGGAAAACAGAACAGTGAGAAACAATTTGAGAAACATTGGTCTACCTAAAAATCCAGAAATAAAGAGAAATCTTGACATCATGCTACAAGAAATCATCCAAGAAAACTGTCCTGATGTTCTTGAACAAGGGGGGAAAATAGACATTGAAAGAGTTCACAGAACACCTTCTACACTAAATCCTCAAAAGACAACTCCCAGGAATGCAATTGCCAAATTCAAGAGCTTTCAAGATAAGGAGAAAATTCTATAAGAAGCCAAAAATAGAGACAATTTAGATACCAAGGAGCACCAATCAGGATCACATAAGAAAGGGCAGCTTCCACACTAAAAGACCAAAAGGCTTGGAATAAGATATTCAGGAAGGCAAGAGAATAGGGTCTTCAACTAAGGATCACATATCCATCAAAACTGACTATATACTTCCTGATGAAAGTATGGGCATTCAACAAAATAGAAGATTTCCAAATATTTGTAAAGAAAAGACTAGAACTAAGTGGAAAGTTTGATATCCAAATACAAAGATCAAGAGAAACATGAAAACATAAATAAGAAAGAGAGGGAAAAGGGTAAAAAATATTTTTTATTCAAACTTTCTTCTTTAAGGGCTAAAATAAAATCAAATTATATATATATATATATATATATATATGTGTGTGTGTGTGTGTGTGTGTGTGTATATATATATATAATTGTATTCACTATTATAGTAATTAGAAGAATCATTCACAGGAAGATATTGGGGTAATAAGTGCTATCAGATGATATGCAATAAAAGAAAAAGGGAGTGGGGAATCGAAGATGGAACCAAGAGATACTTGAAGAAATAAAATAAATAGGATAATCTTTATCACACAAAGATATACATGGGAAGGGGTGGGGAAGAATACTCTTATAAGAAGGAGAGGAAGAGAGTGCTAATAGGTAATACTTAAACATTACTCTCAATGAAATCAATTCAGAGAGTGAAGAGCATCTAGATCCATTGGGGTCTTGAATTTTATCTTATCCTACAGGGAAAGTGAGAAGAGAACACTAAGGGAGAATATGGGGGAGGGAGTATAAAAAGGGAGGGAAAGAGATGGGGGGAGGGAACTTAATAGAACCTAAAAAAATAAGAAGGGAACAAAAAGAGAGGGGCTAGAAAGGGAAGCACATCAAGAGAGGGGATTAGGGGGATTGATTAAAAGCAAACTACTGGTTTAAAGGGATATAGCAAAAGAAGAAAGGACAGAACTAGGAGAAGATATCAAAATGCTGGGGAATACACAAGTGACAATCATAATTTTGAACATGAATGGGATGAACTCACCCATAAAACAAAAACAAATAGGAGAGTGGTTTAGAATCCAAATTCCTACCATATATTGTCTACAAGAAACACACCTGAGGCGGGTAGACACTCACAAGTTTAGAATTAAAGGTTGGAGCAAAACCTATTGGGCCTCAACTCATAGAAAGAAGGCAGGAGTAGCAATCATGGTATCTGTCAAAGCCAAAGTAAAAATAGATCTGATTAAAAGGGATAGGGAAGGTAAATACATCCTGATAAAAGGGAGTATAGACAATGAGGAAATATCAACATGTATGCACCAAATGGTGTAGCATCCAAATTTCTATAGGAAGGGGAATTGAAGGAGGAAATATATAATAAAACTATACCAGTGGGAGATGTGAACTTACCACTATCAAATTTAGATAAATCAAATAAATAATAAATAATAAAGAGGTAAAAGATGTGAATGAAATCTTAGAAAAATTAGAGTTAATAGATATATGAAGAAAAATAAATAGGGACAAAAAGGTATACACCTTATTTTCAGCAGCACATGGTACATTCACAAAGATTGACCATGTACTAGGGCATAAAAACATGGCAAACAAATGCAGAAAAGCAGAAATAATAAATGCAACCTTTTCAGATCATGAGGCAATAAAAATAATGGATCAGTAAGGGTTCATGGAGAGCCAAATAAAAAATTCATTAGAAATTAAATAATATGATTCTCCAAAATCGGTTAGTTAGAGAACAAATCATAGAAACAATTAATAATTTCATTGAAGAAAATGACAATGATGACACATCCTTTCAAAATCTATGGGATGCAGCTAAAGCAGTACTCAGGGGAAAATGTATATCCTTGAGTTCATATATTAACAAATTAAGAAGGGCAGAGGTCAATGAATTGGACATGCAAATCAAAAAACTTGAAAGCAAACAAATTAAAGATCCCCAGATGAAAACTAAATTAGAAATCCTAAAAATTAAGGGAGAAATAAATAAAATAGAAAGTGAAAGAACTATTGAACTAATAAATAAGACTAGAAGCTGGTATTTTGAGAAAAAAAAAACAAAATAGACAAAGTACTAGTCAATCTAATAAAAAAAGGAAAGAAGAAAACCAAATTAACAGTATTATAGATGAAAAGGGAGACCTCACCTCCATGAAGAGGAAATTAAGGAAATCATTTAAAAACTCTTATGCCCAGTTATATGTCAATAAATATGTCAATCTAGGTGATATAGATGAATATTTACAAAAATATAAATTGCCTAGATTAATAGAAGAAGAAATAGAACTTAAGTAATCCCATATCAGAAAAAAGAAATTGAACAAGCCATCAAAGAACTCTCTAAGAAAAAAATCCCCAGGGCCTGATGGATTCACAAGTGAATTCTATCAAAATTCAAAGAACAGCTAATCCCAATACTATACAAACTATTTGACATAATAAGCAAAGAGGGAGTTCTACCAAATTCCTTCATGATGCAAATATGGTACTAATTCCAAAGCCAGGCAGGTCAAAAACAGACAAAGAAAATTATAGACCAATCTCCTTAATGAACATAGATGCAAAAATCTTAAATATGATACTTGCAAAAAGACTCCAACAAGTGATCAGGAGGGTTATTCATTATGACCAGGTAGGATTCATACCAGGAATGCAAGGATGGTTCAATATTAGGAAAATCATCCACATAATTGACCATATCAATAAGCAAACCATCAAAAATCACATGATTATCTCAATAGACGCAGAAAAAGCCTTTGAGAAAATACAACACTCATTCCTATTAAAAACACCTATTGAAAAAAATATATAGAAAGTATAGGAAAAGAAGGGCCTTTCCTAAAAATAATGAACAGTGTTTATCTAAAACTATCAGCCAACATCATCTGCAATAAATTAGATGCATTCCCAAAATAAGATCAGAAGTGAAACAAGGATGCCCATTATCACTTCTATTATTTAACATTATACTAGAAACACTAGCTGTAGCAATTAGAGAAGAAAAAGAAATTGAAGGTATTAAAATAGGCAATGAGACAACCAAGCTATTGCTCTTTTCAGATGACATGATGGTCTACTTAAAGAATCCTAGAGAATCAACTAAAAGCTACTGGAAATAATCAACCACTTTGGCAAAGTTGCAGGATACAAAATAAAAGCATATAAGTCATCAGCATTTCTATATATCTCCAACACATCTCAGCAGCAAGAATTAGAAAGAATAATTCCATTTAAAATCACCCCACACAATATAAAATACTAATGAATCTATCTGCCAAGACAAACACAGGAACTATATGAACACAACTATAAAACACTCTCCAAACAATTAAAACTAGATCTAAACAATTGGATAAAACATTAACTATTCATGGTTAGGATGAGTTAACATAATAAAAATGACCATCCTGCCCAAATTTATTTACTTATTTAGTGCCATACCCATCAAACTACCAAGAAACTTTTTCACTGAATTAGAAAAAACCATAACAAAGTTTATTTGGAAGAACAAAAGATCAAGGATATCCAGGGAAACAATGAAAAAAATGCAAAGGAAGATGGCCTTGCAGTACCAGATCTCAAACTATACTATACAACAGTGGTCATCAAAACAATATGGTCCTGGCTAAGAGACAGAAAGGAGGATCAGTGGAATAGACTTGGGGTAAGTGACCTCAGCAAGACAGTCTATGACAAGCCCGAAGACCCCAGCTCTTGGGATCAAAATCCACTATTTGATAAAAACTGCTGGGAAAATTGTAAGACAGTGTGGGAGAGATTAGGTTTGGATCAACATCTCACACCCTACACCAAGATAAACCCAAAATGGGTGAATGACTTGAACATAAAGAAGGAAACTATAAGTAAATTATGTGAACACAGAACAATATACATGTCAGATCTTTGGGAAAGGAAAGACTTTAAAACCAAGCAAGAGCTAGAATAAAATCACAAAATGTAAAATAAATAACTCTGATTACATCAAATTAAAAAGTTTTTGTACAAACAAAACTAATGCATCCAAAATTAGAAGGGAAGTAACAAATTGGGAAACAATCTTCATAACAAAAACCTCTAACAAAGGTCTAATTACCCAAATTTATAAAGAACTAAATCATTTGTACAAAAAAATCAAGCCATTCTCCAACTGATAAATGGGCAAGGGACATAAATAGGCAGTTTTCAGTTAAAGAAATCAATTATTATTAATAATTATATTAATAATCACATGAAAAAGTGTTCTAAGTCTCTTATTATCAGAGAGATGCAAATCAAAACAACTCTGAGGTATCACCTCACACTTAGCAGATTGGCTAACATGACAGCAAAGGAAAGTAATGAATGCTGGAGGGGATGTGGCAAAGTGGGGACATTAATGCATTGCTGGTGGAGTTGTGAATTGATCCAACCATTCTGGAGGGCAATTTGGAACTATGCCCAAAGGGTGCTAAAGACTGTCTGCCCTTTGATCCAGCCATAGCACTCCTGGGTTTGTAACCCAAAAAGATGATAAGAAAAAAGATTTGTACAAAAATATTTACAGTCATATTTTTTGTGGTGGCCAAAAAAAAATTGGAAAATGAGGGGCTGCCCTTCAGTTGGGGAATGGCTGAACAAATTGTGGTATCTGATGGTGATCGAATACTATTGTGCTAAAAGGAATAATAAAGTGGAGGAATTCCACGTGAACTGGGACGACCTCCAAGAACTGATGCAGAGTGAAAGGAGCAGAACCAGAACATTGTACACAGAGACCAAAACACTGTGGTACAATTGAATGTAGTGAACTTCTCCATTAGTGGCAATGCAGTGATCCTGAACAACTTAGAGCAATCTACAAAAGGGAATGCTATCTACGTTCAGAGGACAAACTGTGGGAGTAGAAACACAGAAGAAAAACAACTGCGGGACTACATGAGTCAAAGGGAAATGATTGGGGATGTAGACTCTGAATGAACATCCTAGTGCAAACACCAAGAACATGGAAATGGGTTCTGATCAAGGACACATGTAATACCCAGTGAAATTGTGTGTTGGCTATGGGAACAGTGGGGGGGAGGGGAGGGAGGAATAGAATATGATTTTTTTAACCAAGGAATAATTTTTGAAATTGATCAAATTTTTAAAAAATGCTATGAATTAGTCCCCAAGCAGAAGAGTGGTAAGGGCTAGGCAATGGGGGTGAAGTGACTTGCCCAGGGTCACACAACTAGAAGTGTCTGAAGCCAGATTTGAATCTAGGTTCTCGCAACTCTAGGCCTAGAGTGCTCTATCCACTGTGCTATCTAGCTACCATGCATTTCCCCCTCTCCCTCCTCTCCATGATTGATTTTTGGAACAGCTTGGTTTGGCAATTACTTGAGACTCTCAAGGGCAGGTAGGAGGAGCAATGGATAGAGTGCAGGGTCTGAAGCCAGGAAGATTCATCTTCCGGAGTTCAAATCTAGACCTGGATACTTACTAGCTATGTGACTCTGGGAAAGTCACTTAATTCTGTTTGCCTCAGTTTCCTCATCTATAAAATGAGCTGAAAAAGGAAATGACAAACTCCTCTAGTATCTTTGCCAATAAAATCCCAAATGAGGTCCAAAGAGGCAGTATTGAACCTCAAGAAGACCCTCAGGGGCTTCAGATTTTGCCTGCATGGGTGAGTTGGCTGGAAGCTCTGATGAGCTGTCTTGAAAAATTGACATAGGCATGATATATAGTTGGCAACATTGGGAGGTGCCGTTTATATCCAGATGGAAAGCCTGCTCAGCTAAGTACTAATAAATATCTCCATAATGACCTTGACAGAAGCTAATAGGAGGATGGTTAGTTCGGGAATGTAGAGGGTGGGAGCAGGAAACATTCTGCAGAAGTTACAAGAGGACACAAATGTTAAAGATTTTCCTAATGAGGTTACAAATAGCTATGGCCCAAGGAAAAGGATTTGTGGCATCTGGATATCTGCATTTCAGGAAGTAAGGCTGGTGTGCAAGGACAGGGAAACCTTGTCTGTAGGAATATTCATTTCTCCCAGGGCTGGAGGAAGGGGCAGGAATGCTCCCAGAACTGTGGAGGGCCCCTGCTGGCCCTTTGCTTGCTCTTTTTCTTAAAGTCAGAACATTTCCTTTCCTTTCAATACGTTGGCTATTTAAGAGTAAAGTCATCTAGTGGAATTCTATTAGAAATTGCAGCTGCCTCAAACATCTCTGCTAATGAGATTATGGGAATGAAGGGCAGAGAAAATCTTCCACCCCCCAAGCTGTGATGCCTGAGGTAGGCCCGTATCTGAAGGGGCCAAAGCTGAGCGCCCCTGGCCCAGAGAACTCCATGATTCACGCTGGAGAGAGGCATTCCGAAGTGATCATCAGGATACTGAGCAAAGGGAAATTATCTCTATCGTAAACGTTTCTAATCTGATTTCACTTAGCTATGAAGCTCATGGCCCATTTGGGGAATCATTACCTTGGAAACACGCAGAGCTCTCCAAACTGACTTCTATGTATCACTTGACAATGACTCTTCCTAAACTTGACCTCACGCGTGTCCAAGGATTCATCTTCTTCCCCGCCGGCCGTGGCACTGAATCTCTCCTTCCGTTCACTTGCACTCAAATGGAGAAGGAGCCTGTCCTTTGCTCCTGACGGAACGTAACAAAGAGCCAACAACTTCATAATCCACTGGGGATCATTCGGTGAGCGTCAGACATGATGTGGGGAAGGATGAGCTCTTCTAGCCGCCTCCTTCCTGCGTAAATGGTCATAAGGGTCTGCTTTGAGCTACGGCATCCACATGGAGAGTGGGGCATTGCAGCTGGATCGTATCTGCCAAGTTGCCATTGAACAAATATAACACAGTGTAGACAACAGCATGTGGAGAGAAGGAAAGTACAGGCCTTCCCCCTAGCTTGGGTCCGAGGTGTGGAAGGGCAGGTAGAGGAATGAGCTGCACTTCCCCTAAGGCTCCTTGGCTGGAGCTCTTTGGGTGTGAGGAGCCAGCCAAGTTACAGGAAATCCTGGGGTTTTCTTCTCACCCCAGATAAACCTGCATGCAGAGGCCCAGATGATGAAGGAAGCTCTCAGCCATGGCCTCCAGCCTGAAATCAAGAGTCTCTAAGCGAATCCAGGCATAAAGAGGGTCCCTTTGTGGTCCCTCTGGACATCGGTGCAGAAAGGCTTGGGCTTCAGCAACAATATAGCTCCTCGCCATTGGTATTAAGTGGAATGGGCTGTACTTTAGGGGTCCGATTTGGGAGGTAAATAAAGTAGAACTACAGGGATGTCTGAGGTGGGAGCTGTCATGGGAATCAGCTGATTCAAATGTTACAGAAGAGAAGCCTGAGCTCTAGAGGGGCTGAGGGTTTTACTCAAGAGCACTTTCCTGACGTGCTAGCACTGGGATTAGAATGAAATCTTGGAACTCGTGTTGTATGTTCTTACCAATGTGCCATCTTCCTTCCTGGGAAGACACCAGGATAATGAGTTACGTGTTACCCCTCAAATGAGGCTCCATGACAGGCTGGACTGACCCAAAGTCGGATTGGAGATGGGCTGGAGGAAACCAGAAAGGAAGGCTCATTCTTGTGGTTTCTACCACTTTCCAAGGTAATGTGATTTCTTCGCCCGTTCTCTCCCTACCTATAAGTTTTCTCTCAGAGAACACAAACGGGGTCCCACTTCCTAGGATATCTTGTTACCAACTTACAGAAATGATCGATGTGGCAGGTCACTGCCTAATGGTCAGCAATACATCACTGGGGGGTGATTAGTGCAGTGGAATGTCTGCTGTAGGACCGTTTTCCCACCATTTCATTGAACCAACTTGACTTTCCTGGTCCTAATTGATCCTTTTAAGATCGGTCATGTTGTCATTTGCCAATGTCCAATTGGACTGATGACTGAGGCAAAATGGGCGCCAAAGTCCAGGAGCCAGCGGCCTCATTTCTCTTCCTGAAGACAGTAAAGAATGCACTCCTCTGCAGACTCCATTAGCGACATCTGTGCTGGACAGCTGGAGACGTTAAGCAGATAATTACCTCAGCATGCATCTCGGTGTGCTCTGTTATTAAGGTATTGATTCATTGTGTTTAAAGTATATACTGAATGACATTGAAACTACCCAGAACTCGCCTTCCTATAGGTCTAGTCAAATGAAAAGAAGAAATGAGAGACCCCCCCCCCCAGCCCTGGAATACTCTGTGGCTCCCAGCACTAAGCTTCTTGGGGGTGGGGGTGGCAGGAAGCCTGGGAGCACACGGCTAAGCTCACAGGCCAGGCTGGCTGGATGCTACCTCATTTCTCCTAGTAGAGAAGAGAAGACGATTACCGAGAAGGGCCCAAGAGAAGCTACATTGCTTTGGCGCTTTTGCAGTCAGTGGAGAGCTGCAGCCATGACCTGATGGTAGGAAAGCCGTTCCAGACTTGCTTTCCTGTTGAAGCAGTTTGATTCTCTCAAACGTGTCCTTCCAGCAGTGGATTTGGTGCGGGTTTGGCCACACTCACGTCTGAAGGTGAAGGAGACGCCACTCGTGCTAAGAAGTCATTGACGCTGCTGGGAGTCTCCCCCTCCCACGTGGGAGGTCACCGAGCTTGAGGACCAAGCTTGGCTTTTTTGTTCATCTGGCGATTTGTAGGTGAAGGAAGCGAATTCTTCCGTCTCATCTGGGATGTGGGCCGCAGGACGCACAGGAAAGCAGGACATCAATTCATGGGGTTCTGAGGCTCCAGCAGAGCGGACGCCCGCTCCCCTGCCTTAGATGGACAGACTGCTTAATAACTGAGCTTCACTCTGAACCTGAGCCCGCTCTGTAGAGATCGGGGGGGGGGGGGTCCATGCTGCTTTTATTCTTTATATAACTGTGAAATAAATATTCCTTACAGGCTTAATTGGAGGACACAGTTGGTGAAGACTAAAGGCCCATGACCAGAAAAGAGGGAATCCCCAACGTGTGTGTGTGTGTGTGTGTACAAATGTCTGGCTCTGAGAGGGGCCCAAAGTCAGCCATGGTCCATGGAAAAGATCATCGCGCAGGAGACCTGCAGGAGGCATGCTTAGGTCCTGAATGTAGCTGCTCCCTGACCAATAATTCCTCTGACCAAAGACGATGATGCTCTCTCTTCCCCTTTCCAAATTAATGGTGCGCTGTAACATTTCCTAACCAGGATTGTTCTGTGATCTGTCCTTTTCCTCATCTTGTCAGAGCCGGGATCAGAAGGGCAGACGGTGGAGAAATGTGGTCCCTCGGACCCCCCTCTCCCCCAGGCTTCCGCACCTCATCCAGCCTGGCCTGGGCCCTTCCCAAGTGGGGCTCTTACTTTGGTTCAGCCCTCCACAGAGATCCAGCTTGAGCGAGGCCCTCCCCAAGGGAGGAGGCTCCTGTCCTTGCTTTGGGGTCCAAGTTAGGGATGAAGCGGCTCAAAGGGAATGCATGAGGGAGCTGCTTTTCCACCCACGATTGCTGGAGGTGGCTTTCCTTAAGGGTCTGGTTGGGGCTCGATCAGCCACGTCTGGAAGCAAGCCTGTGCGCCCCAGCTGCAGATGACTCTCATCACTTGGGGATTAGTCCTGCCCCCCCCAAATAATAGGCAGAAGCTGGGAACTCTCTACTTGGCTCCTCATTAAATGGTGTCTGTGAAGCTTCCCGAGGTTTGCTTCCAGGTGCTTTTATAGACTCAGGATTAGAGAATGATAGCTATTGAATGGAACTTGGAAACCGTGTATTTCCGCCTGTTCTCTTCACAGATGAAGAAGTCCTGGGCCAGAGTAGAGGCGGAAGGAACTTCCTCAGGGCCACACCTCCTCCTCCACTGGAAACCCCTTCCAGAGGGTCCATCTAGGTCAGGATATTGAGTCGGAACCAGCACCACAGAATTTCCCTTTGACGTGCCTTTGGTGCCGGAGAGCAGAGGGTGACAATGAGTCTCTGAGGTATGGAAAATAAGGTGACGCAGCCACGGGACGCAGCTTTGGAAGGAAACGGTCAGACCTGGCGTGACAAAACGCCATTCTGTCTCCTTTGATCTCTCATTTCCTCAGTTCAGTTCAGTATTAAGTGCCAGGCACTGTCCTGTGGGAAGCAACTGCTGCCCTCAGCAAGTTTCTGTCTATTAGACAGAAACACCATCTGGACCCAATGGAAACAAGCAAGGAGTTGGGTGGAGAACACTAACCACTAGACCACAGGGCCCAGGAGCCTCTCCCCCATCCTACCACCTAAGGACATGGTATGTAAACTGAGCACCAAAGGCTCGAGGGGAGCCAGAGATTTGAGACTGTGCAACTGAGGAGGGAGCATTGTCCAGAACATGGCCTTCTGGCCTCCAACACTCCCCCCACAATGGCAAAACAGGTTTCTATTAACGAGGAGCAACACACGGGAAAACATGAAGCCAAATGGCATATGTGTGTGCACGTTACTCATGGGTACTTAGTAGTGTCCGTCTAAAGAAAGAGGCAGGGCTCTCGCTCAAGGCAGTCCATCCTTCTCTTTCCTCGGTTTCCCTGCCCCTCTCCCTCTCCGTGCCCCCTCTTGTCATCTGCTTGTTAATGAAGCAGAAGGCAGAGCTCATTCGAAATGCAGAACCCCAGAGACCTCCTTGAATATCAAGCAGGTGATCCAAAGTGAATGAGTCCTTCAGAACTTCTCTCCCAATCAGCCCAGCCTCATTCATTATTAACTGTCTGGAGACTTAAATAAATCATAAGATCATACTTCATTTAAGCACTGCCTGTCACCCATCCTTCCAGGGCCCAGCTTTAGAAGGCTGGAGCAGGGCCTCTCCAGCACGGTGAGACTGGGCAGAATTCTGGGTCAGTCGCCGAGAGCAAAGCCCTTGCTCACCATTGGGTCACGGATGGACGAGGAAGGAGCTGGATAGGGGCTGCATTGTGGTTCTGTCTCCAAGAGCCTCCTTGTGAGATGGCCAGCCATGGCTGCCCGAAGAATTGATGCCTGGGCGCCGGCCACATTCCCTGCTCCCAAGGAGTAGGAGCCCTTCGACAACACTCAAGTGGAAGGTAAGTAGCGCCGACTGGAATAGACGGTGCTAACAGCCGTCCTAGCCAATAAGTTCCGACACTGCCAAACTTGGCACTGGCGCCGGTCCAACGACACGGCACTATCCTCATTTCCATTCGCGAGCTATGACCTTTCCAAGCAGTCTTGGGCAGTAACTGGCTGATGAGCGGGGCCCTCACACCATGGAGACACCGGCCTTCGCCTCATTTCCTGGGGGCTCAGGCTCCTTTCTTTTCTTGGCTCGCCATGGATGCAGTAGGTTCTTCCCAAGGCTTACAGAGAGGCTGCTGGGGTTAATGGGGACGCCAGCAAGACTAAAATGACAGAAGATGGGCTGGGAGGCTTTCAAGGTTCAGCCTGAGGCTTCAGGGTCCGAAAGTTTGCTGAGCGACTAAGGCCAAGGCCAGAGGAACCCAGCCTCAGCCACACGCTGGGCACTTGGCTCTCAGGAAATCTCTTTGTGCCTTTGTGGCCACTATTAGGGAAACGAAGGGCGAGCTCGACGGCAAGCTGGCGTTTGGTGTCACTTTTGTCCGGGTTGTTTTGAACATGCCTGCAGTTGGGCTGAAGGGGCAGAGGAGGCCCAAAGGATAACGAGGCCGTTCCCCGCGGCATTGTTATCCAGGATCGTAAATTCTCCTGCCCACAAATACTCTCCTTTGGCAGACCGAAATGCCCTCATTTAAGAGTTCACTCTTCGGAGTCACGGGGGCCTTTCCTGAAGCCTGCTTCCTGGGCCCTCGGTGCCACTTCGGAACCTTTTTAGAAGACAAATAAAAGATGCTCATTTGTTCCTGCCTTCCTGATCCTGGCAGGCCTCTAAGCGGACCCTCACTCCCAGGCCTGGAGGCTGCTTTAGTTTCTTGGAGCTCCCTTTGCAGTTGCTAAAATCTCCACTGGGCCAACCACGAATGAAAGGAAGAAGATCCAGCTGCAAAGGGCATCCAGCCTCCTCTCGGCCTAGCTGCTCCGGCCCCAGGATGTTCCGATCAAGCCCGGCATATTTTTCCACACCGGATTCTCGGAGCCCCTGAGGGGGACTGGGAAGCTCTTCCCTAGGCTCTGGCGTCGTGAACCCCCCTTTTAAGGACCCAGTGACTAGCGGCACTCCTTCTTCAGACCACTTACCAGGGAGATGTATCCCAGAGCTCCTACAAGACGGGATATCCAGAGCTTCCCCAACAACCCAGGGCCGGTTCAGCTCACACAGTTTCTCACATTCCATCAGGGCCCCCACATCCTGCTCCAAAGCCTCTCCTGGGGCCCTGCTGCTGGACTGCTGGCAGCAGCTGCCTTGGGTGCCCGGGCTCCTGGGTCCCTGGTGGCTTGAACTCTTTGGCCTCCACGAGAACCATCAATCCCTGCAACTGGAAAAGGCTATCAGGCCACACGTTTGTCAGCAGAGAAGGCGAGGGTGCCTCTGGGACCGCACAGTCTCCTGCCGGGCAGTGAAGGAATCATGGCGCCTCAGGTTCGGACTAGTATTATCATAGCAGTTACTAGAAGGAACACTTCGTCCCCTCCTCCCCTTGCAGCCACAGGCTGTGTCTGTGCATTGGCTTTGCAGTCAACAACAGGAAATCGACCAAACACCCAGGAGGCCAAAGCGGCCTATCCAAGGAGGCTCCCCCCCGGGCTCCGGGCTCCCCAGCAGCTCCCCGGAGCCTTCCTCTAGGTGCTGGCTGACGTCAGCTTAGAGAGCCTCAGTTGGGTCAAGCCTCCCGGCTCCCATTGAGGCGCGGCTTTCCCAAGCCGAAGGGGCCTCAGGCTACCTAAGCCAAGGCTGCCTCTGCGGTGGGGGCTCCAGGTGAGCCCCAACCCTTGGAAGCTCGGCTTAAAAAGGAAAAGAGAAAAGAATTCCTTTGGAAGGTAATGTTGGGTCTGGCCAGGACAGCGTAGGGGGAAGCTGCCTCCAGGGGGCACCACCACGTCTGGGGTCTTTGCAGTCCCCAGAGTGCATGCACCGAGGCACAGCGGGGAGGTCGGCCTGAAGACATGGGGGTGGCCTGGGTTTAGGGGGCTGAAGGCCGTCAGAGACGACCCGATGGAACTAAGGCATGGCCTGGAGGTGCAGCTCTGCCCATCTCCAGTCTAGAGGGCCATCCGAGGAGGAGAATCCGTGCCGGGTCTTATGTTGGGGGAGGAGTCACGAGGCCGGAAGGGAGCAAAGGGAGGGTCCTGCTTCCGGTTGGCCTGAAATGCTTCTATAATCTGGGGGACACTGGCTGGCCCGCCACCTCCATCCGGGCCCCTTGTCGAGAGTCCTCGGCCTCCAGAGCCAATGGTCTCTCCACAGGATCTCGGAACCAGAGTACTGGGTGTCGTCCTCCTCTTTGGAAAGTTCCATGGGGGGGGGGGGGGCAAAGATGTCTCCCTGGAGATGGAAGGCCAGTGAGTTTGGGTGCCGTTTTTGGAAGCAGTTCCAAGGCCTGGGATTGGGCAGAGATTGCAGAGATCTAGTGATTCTGGTTTTGCCAGAAGGTCAGTGGGCCAAAGCCCAATGGGGGGGGGGGCGGGTAGGGGCACTTCCCTCGAGGGGCAATAGAGCTTCTCTGGGGAGAAAGGGCCGTCCTCCTCTCCCGGGGCCAGCAAGAGCAGCTCTGCAGCTTGCTGGCATGGAGCACCCTCACCAGCCTCCTCCCCATCCCCGACATCCCCCGGTCCCTGCTTCAGGGGGGCCCGTTGGCAAAGCTCTCGGAGCCCCCCCCCCCCATGCGGGCTGGTGGGTGCCTCCTTTCCGCAGGGGTGTGGGCAGTGCCAGGCCAGACAGCCCTAAGTGGCTTGGGAGGACTCCCTGGCGGATGGGCTGACGGTGTCTTTGGCAGCGGCGGTTCGCTCCTCTGGCATCCTGGTCTGGGAATGTCCACACCGGCAGCCAATCAGCAGCAGCCTCCCGCCCTTTGGAGGCCGAATGCTCTCCGGCTGCCCACATTTCACCTGCTTCCTTAGTGCAGAGCAGCAGCTGGAGAACACCCGTGCCTGCATGGAGGCCGTGCGAGGGAGGCCCCATAGGCCGAGGGAAGTCACGTGTGCGCAGGGGGCGGGGCGGGAGGAGCCTGCGCTTTCCCAGAGTCCTTGTGGGTGAGCGGGTGAGCCAGTGCTTTGGGTTTTAGAGCCGTCCAATGGGGCCACGTGGAATGGCCGCGCCTCCAGGAATCTCCCCGGCCCGGCCCGCCCCGCCCGCGCTTCCCTGTCCAAAGCAAAGCTGGCAAAGCGGGACCCCCTGTTTGCACCCCGCAGGGCTCGGCCCGGAGGAGAACGTTTCTCCGCCAAGGGCAGGCCGGCTCCCTCCGTAAAAGTCTTCTGCCGAAGCAGGTGGGGGCCGGCCACAGGCCAGGACTCTCACCGTCGGAGAGGAGGCGGGAGGCGGCGCCATGGAGTGGGCTTTGCCGCGATCTGTCCTGAGGAAACGGCCATTGAGGACGCGGCCTCTGGCAGGGGCCGGACAGCTGAGGCTGCAGCACCACAAGCCAATGAGACTCGGCCCCCAGGAAGGCGCGGACCGGGATCGGGGCAGCCCCGGGCGGGGGTGGGGGTGGGGGTGGGGGGCGCCAAGGACTGTGGACCGGAGAGGAGAGGGCAAGGGAAGGAAATAAGCGTACAGGAAGGCCCTGGCAGGCTCCATTTGTCTTCAGGGCGACCCCATGAAGCAGGCCCGATTACTTTGCTTCCTTTAAAGGGAGGCAAACATGGGTTCAGGGACACAGCTAGGAAGCAGGAGGCTGGACTTCTCCTCCTCCTCCTCCTCCTCCTCCTCCTCCTCCTCCTCCTCCTCCTCCTCCCCACCACCATCCTCAACTTGCTCCATGCCAGCTACACTATGGAGCACTGGACAATTCTCACCTATTTGATCCTCACAATAAGTCCAGGAGGTGGACGCTCGGTCTCCCATTCTACAGAGAAAACATGGAGGCGGCAAGAGGTTCCGTGATGGTGCCAGGACCAAAGAGCTCAGAAGGGTCCGGCCGGAGCTCCAGTCTTTGTGAGTCCAGGCGCTGCACTCTGTCCACTGACCCACCCAGGAGCCCGCATCCTGTCGGTGTGGCCTCAGCTTCAGCCTCTTCGTCTGTGAAATGAGGGGGTAGAGGAGGCTGGCCTCTGAGTTCTCGTCAGGCCAAGCGTTTGTGCCCGCGCTCCTTCCATTTCGAGCCATTCAGATGTTTGCCCAAACGTAGGTCGGCTGCCTCGTTCACTGGATCAATAAGTTATCTTAGGCCTCTGGTGCTGGAGAGGCGACTTCACTCTCCCAGATTCTGGAACGTGCGCGTCCCTCAAGAGATGAAAATGCCGGAAAGACCATTTCCAAGCCCACCGAAAGTCACATTTGTCCACTTCGCCTGGACCTCCCTGGACTCTGAGCTGGGCTCCACTCAGTCCTGCCCAGACTAGGGGGTCCTCCAAGCCCTTCTCCTGTCCAGGTTCTCTGTGGTGTGTTGTTGCTCACTGCTAGAATGTAAGTGTGCTGAGGGCAGGCTGTCCTACTTGTGTGTGCGTGTTCTCAGTGTTTATCTGTAATAAATTCTCTCTCTCTCTCTCTGTCCGTCTCGGTCTCTCTCTCTCCGCTCCCCTTTTCAGCCATCTCTCTTTTCCTCCGTCTTGCTCTTGCTCATTCCTCATTCTCTTTTGTTCCCTTTTACTTTAAACACCAAGAAAGGCCGTTTCCACAGGCCCCGAAGGTAAAGAGCAGGGAGGGATCCTAGTGCTTATTCCCTTAATTTACTTTTTTGTAGAGATAAAGAAACAGACGCAGGAGAAGGGTCAAGAGGCAACTCAGTGTAACAGGGGATGGAGAACTGGCTTTAGAGGCAGGAGGAACTGAGTTCTAATTGTGCTCAGACATTTGTTTCCTGGATAACCGTGGACTGGCCACTCAGTCTGTTTCCACATCTGTAAAATAAGTGATCTCTAAGGTGCCTACCAACTCCAGGTCTATGATGTTGTTCAGTAAGATCAGAGAGAGTTGAAGTAAACAACTAGCACCCCGTCCTGGCCTCAGGAAGCTCATGTTCTAATGGGAGAAGAGAGTCTGGAGAGAAGAAGTGAGGAGGGGAAGCCAGTCACACATAGTTGCATGGTTGGAAATGGCTGGGAGGGGTCTAGAGCCCTGATTTCTGGCACAAGAAAGGAAAAGCTAATGGATAACGTCTCCAGCAGAGTTTCAGTTTATCCATCCATATATATATACAAATTTTATTTTTCCTTTTGAATTAATTTATTTTGTCAATTTAGAACATTATTCCTTGGTTACAATAATCACATCATTTCCCTCCCTCCCCTCCACCTACCCTTCCCACAGCCGACGCACAATTCCACTGGGTATTACATGTATCCTTGATCAGAACCCATTTCCATGTTGTTGGTGTTTGCATTAGGATGTTCATTTAGAGTCTACATCCCCAGCCATATCCCCTCGACCCATGTATTCAAGGAGTTGTTTTTCTTCTATGTTTCTGCTCCCACAGTTCTTCGTCTGAATGTGGAGTGTGTTCTTTCTCGTAGATCCCTCCAAGTTGTCCTGAGTCATTGCATTGCTGCTAGTCACAGAGTCAGTTACATTGGATAGTGCTACAATGTATCCATCTGTGTACAATGTTGTTCTGGTTCTGCTCCTTTCACTCTGCATCACTTCCTGGAGGTCGTCCCAGTTCACATGGAGTCCCTCCAGTTCATCATTCCTTTGAGCACAATAGTATTCCATCATCCATAGGTATATTTTTGAACAAAACCCCAGGCAATCAGAAAAGGAACTCGGAGAAGACACTTGCTGCCCAGGCCTTGCCACTCTGCATGTGGAGGCACCCCATTTGGGGGAATGCACTGGACACCATTAGAAACGTGAGCCTTTGTACAGTGAGGAGCGCCTTCCACCTTCACAGCTTCTAGCCTAGCATGAAAAGCCTTTTCCTGAGTGGGTGGAGGCCAGCCAAGTGGTGACTCTTGAGAAAATGTGCAATTTCAGATGTGATTTTTACCCCCTCCAGAAGTTCATGCCAAGAGAAAAGGAAGGAAGCCAGCACTAAGGATGGTCAAAGCCAAGTTAAAAGTGGAGCCTACGGAAGACAGAAAAACACAAGATGCCTCCAAGCAGAAAGTGTGCCAACCTGGAAGGCAGAGGCCTTGGGGGTTTCTGTCTCTGCTACTTCCTGCCTGCGGGACTTTAGACAGGTTACAGCACCTCTCCGGGCCTCCACTTCTGCCTCTGCCAAATGAAGGATCTGGAACAGTGATGGATGCTTCAAAGGGCAGACCTGAGAAGCAAAGAAGAACAGCGAACACCTGCCATTTTGTGCACTCAGTAGCTCAATGTCTTCCACCACCAGCACTTCCCCAGGACGAATTTCCACCTGATCCCCTTTCTCCAGTGGAAACATATCTCCCAGTCATCAGGCATCTTTTAGACACTTTATTAAGTATCATGTCCCAGGCATTGGGCATACAAAGAGAGAGAGAAAAAGAGAGTACAGTCCCTACATCCCCCAAACTTGCACAATAATGGGGGAAGACAATATAGAAAAGGGAGAAAAAATTGTGTGTGTGTGTGTGTGTGTGTGTGTATGTGTGTTAGAGAACCCAGGAAGGAGCAAGGAAAAATCCAGAGAATCAGAGGGGGAGCTGGTGGACCAAGAAGGGAGGGAGCCTTGGGCTGCTCAGGCGCTTCCTCAAAATATATTTCTTCTTTTTTAGCATCTCGGCTAACCTGATGGGTCTGAGGTGAACTGCACAGTGAATTTAATTTTCTTCTTTCTAGTTTTTTGTGATTTAAAGTGTTTTCTCTGATTACCGATAACCTGAATTTCTCCCTTTGATAATTTCTTCCTATTCCTCCTCTTTTGTTCCTATTCAGTTGTTTTTCAGTCACGTCCAGCTTCGTGACCCCTTTGGGGGCTTTCTTGGCAGACACTACAGTAGCTGGCTGTTTCCTCCTCCAGCTCATTTTACAGGGGAGAAAACTGAGGCAAACATAGTTAAGTGACTTGCCCAGGGACCCACAACTAATAGATGTCTGAACTGAGGAAGATGAGTCCTCCTGACTCCAGATCCAACACTACCCACTGCCCCACCTAGCTATTCTCTTGTCCTTTCATGATGTATCTACTGAGGGATGAATTTGTCTTACTCATTTTGAACCAATTCTTTATATATCTTGAATATGACACTTTTAGCAGAGAAAAACCTGCTGAAAAGGCTTGCCCCCTTCTAATTATCTCTCCTCTCATTTTAACTAGATTAGACTTGTTTGTGGGGAAAAAACCCTTTAATTTTTACATAATACAAAGGTCAGTTTTATCTTTTATGATCTTCTCTTTCTCCTGCTCAGAGATCTGAAAGAATTTTTACCTTATTCCTCTAATTTGTTCATGATGTGACTTTTTCTATCTAGGTCATGTATCCTTATGGTGATAAGAGGTCTTGGAATAAACCTCATTTTCTCCTACCTCGTGTCATGATGTCTAGTTTGTGCAGCAGTTTTTTAGGTCAAATAATGAGAATCTCTGCTTCTGTGTGAAGTGTACCTAGTCCTCTCTCTCTCTCTCTCCCTCTGCCCCCCTCCATTCTTTCCTTCCTTCTTCTCTTTCTTTCCCTCTCCTCTCCCTCTTCATCTCTCTCCATCTCTTTCTCTTCTCTCTCTCTCTCCCCCAACCCTCCTCTCTCCCTTCCTTCCCTCCCTCCTTCCTTCTATTCCTCCCTCCCTCCCTCTATTCCTCCCTCCTTCCTTCCTTCCTTCCTTCCTTCCTTCCTTCCTTCCTTCCTTCCTTCCTTCCTTCCTTCCTTCCTCCCTCCCTCCCTCCCTCCCTTCCTCCCTCCCTCCCTCCCTCCCTCCCTTCCTTCCTTCCTTCCTTCCTCCCTCCCTCCCTTCCTTCCATCCCTCCTTCCTTCTATTCCTCCCTCCTTCCTTCCTTCCTTCCTTCCTTCCTTCCTTCCTTCCTTCCTTCCTTCCTTCCTTCCTTCCTTCCTTCCTTCCTTCCTTCCTTCCTTCTCTCTCCCTCACCCCTCTTCCCCCCCCCCCACATCCCTTCCCTCTCCCTGTGTCTCTATTTGCCCAGCTGACCCCCTGCTTCTTTGTTTCTCTCTGCCTACACTTTTCGTGATTCCTGCTTTCTGGTAGAGTTCGGACACTGATAGACAAGTTCATTTCATTTTCATTTTCTTCTTATCCTTAAGATGCTTGACCTTTCCCCCCTCCAAATGAATTTCCTTAGTATTTTCACTAAATCCTCTATAAAACATTCTTCTGGGAACTTGATTAGCAAATCTTGGGAAGAGGAAGTGGATTTGGGTCCTGTTACCGACAAGAGTGGTTTTCTTAAACTGTGACCGCGAAAATGTGTAAATGGCCAAACTGTAAGGTTTGACCACACTGGTAAAGATAACATTTTGTGTCTTGACTTTATATTAAAAATAAAGTGGTCGCCATGGGAAAATTTCCCAAATATGAAATACCCAAGTCAGCTGGGTTTTTATGGAGATTTTAATCAATACAAATAAGGAATTAAGGAAAGGGAGAGAGAGAATAAGAGGAAATAATGGGAAAAGGGGCCTAGGCTGAGCTTTAAGAGAGACCAGTCAGTCTTTAATCCACTCACCACAAGATTTGTCCCAAGCAAGATTCTAGTGTTCAGAGAGACCCTCCAGCTCAGTATGTTGGCCATTTTCCTTATATTAACTTCATCTGAGACACATGACCATGAAGTGCATCATTGACAGGATCTGTTGCTGCTTCAGTGTCCATCCAGGGCAGCACATCTCTGACCTAAGACTTCTGTTTGGTAAAAGAGAGGCTCTTTCAATGGCCCAAAATAGCAGAGCTCAGAGCTCGAGCCACCCAGAGAGCAGCCAAGGCCAGAGAAGGAGTGGGCTGCCCAGCAGGTGACACATGGGGCCGAAGGCTTCCCAAAGGCATCAGAATCTTCAGAAATTCCAGGGCCATGTAGTTCTTTTTCTAGCTCACCTGCTTCCCTTCCATGTTGTTAAAAGTTTGTATCCATCCCATTATTCATTCTCTACATTGGAATCTGCAGGTGCCATGAGTGCGGTCCATGTCATGTGTGTTACCCTTTTATTATTGCTTTAAATAGAGGATTATGTGCCATGATTAAGAGTTAATGGTAGTGGTGGAGGCAGCTAGATGGCTTGGTGGATAGAGCATTACTCCTGGAAATGGGAGGCCCTGGGTTCAAATCTAGCTGTAGATACTTCCTATCTAGGTATCTCCCTCCCTCCCTCCTTCCTTCCTTCCTTCCTTCCTTCCTTTTTTAAAAAAGAGAGTTCATGGTGTTGTCACAGCTAGAAACTACAGTAGAGAGCAGCGGAAATACTCAGCACACCAAAGGTTATTCCTAAGATTCTGGAAGACAATAGGAAGACCTTCCGCAAGTGTCTCAGCTCAGAGGTAGAACAGGTACAGGAGGGGTGAGCTTGTTGTCTCAGCAGAGAAAGAGAGAAGAGAGCAGGGCCGGGGCAGGGCTCTGCCCACCGTGTTTCAAGTGGTCTCTCCCTCTCTCCTTTGGGTTCCATTTAATCTTAATTGTTCAGCCTGTTGACATGGAATCTAGAAACCCCAAACTTGCAGCCTAGGAAGATCTGATGAACCCCAGGTTTTCGGACTAGCTTATACATTGGAGACCCCAAAGTTTATAGTTGTTCCTTGTTCCTGTGAGAATCCACCCTGAAGGGAATCCCAGGCTAGCAGTTTCAGCCTGAATAATGGACCCCAAGGTAAATGGCAATCCATGCCAGGTGGGGCCAAGCCCAAGCCAAGTGACTCTTGTTGTCTCCAGAAGCCTCTCCCACTGTATCCCACCCTCCTTTCCAGGACTGGACTGGGGACCTTCAGCTTACCACACTGCCTACCGAAAACGTGGGGTTCATCAGATCTTCCTAGGCCACAAGTTTGGGGTTTCTAGATTCCATGTTGACAAGCTATTCACCCCTCCTGAAGCACTCTGTGTATGTGAGAAAGGGTCGGGTTCCAAGGATGGAGGCTCTAGAATTCGGCCATTTTCCTTCCGATTATCAAGAAGAATGGAAATGAGTGTGGCCAATGGGAGCTTTAGGTCAGATCCTTGTTTATTCTCTCTGACTGTCCTAAACTGTTCGGTCCTTTAGGAGACTGACCTGCCTGCTGCTGTCGGGTCCTTGGGGTCCTTTGAGGCGTTTTTTTCCATCTCCAGCCCAAAGCACAGTGCACGTAGGAGGCGCTTAATGAAAGCTGGTTGACTTGACCTGACTTATTGTGGGAATACTTCACTGACCAAAGCTTGTAACAAGAAACACTAAGTGACGGGGGCAACGCTAAAGACCAGCGGGGTCGGGAAGGGGATTGTAAAATAACAACCGAGGCTGCAAAAGACAAAACGACCGTCACTCCCTAAAGCAAAAGCCGGGTTTGGGTGGTCCCGTGCTGATGGAGCTCGAGTAGCACCATTCGTTCCCAGGACCAGCTTCCCATCACTGCCTCCCTTACTCTGTGGGCCGGCCGCCTGACTGTTAATAGCAGTCTGGCCAATGTGTGTCCCCTCAAACATTTCAGATGCAAATAATAGAAGATTTCCAATTAAAAAGGATAATCTCCTTTCAGAAGAAAAGTAGTAAGCGTAGTGAATAATTTAAAAAGCTTGGGGGACAGAGAGATTTATTTTACCTCCTCATAAGCAATGAGTTGGAGGCTTTGATTAACAATTTAAAAATAGAAGCCGAGAACACATCGAGAAATTGGAAGACTCGTTCTTTTGTCCAAGATTTTTATCATTACCACGTTTTCAAAATGTTGCCATTACATAAAACATCATTCCAATTAGCTTCCTGAAGGCTCCCGTCATGTCGAATAAGCTTTAGCACTTGTGAAGTTTGGAACTGGCAAATGAAGCCGCAGATTCCAGAGTGGAACAAAAGGAGAAGAACCCCAGGGTGAAGGGCCACTAAGCCGGTGTTCCAGAGACTTGCTTATCTCCCTCCTGAGCAAGGCAATTAGGGAGGCTTTAAGAAACATCTTCAACTTGGGGGAACTAGGACAGCCGTCTCCCAACTGATAACCCCAACTAGGCGGGCCAGTATTAATTGGATTAATGATACCAAATATTTTGTTCTAGCATTGAGTCCTTTCACCTGCCATGGTTTGAGAAACACATTCAGATGTTAACTCCTGACACCCTTGAGAGCTACTTGTTTCAACCCTTCACCAAAAACAAAACAAGTCTCCAGAGTGACCTTAGCAGCCATCAGTATTCTGCCTGGACCTGCCCGTGGTAGCTACTTTGAATAAAAAATGCACAATTAGAATTTGAGCAAGATTCTGTCATAGACAGATTTCGTCTTTGTTGTCTATCTCTGTCTCTGTCTCTGTCTCTCTCTCTCCCTCTCTCTGTCTCTCCCTCCCTCTCTCTCTGTCTCTCTCTCTGTCTCTCTGTCTCTTCTCTCTCCCTCCCTCCCTCTCTGTCTCTCTGTCTCTGTCTCTCTCCCTCCCTCTCTGTCTCTGTCTCTCTCTCTGTCTCTCTCTCCCTCCCTCCCTCTCTGTCTCTGTCTCCCTCTCTGTCTCTGTCTCCCTCTCTCTCTCCCTCCCTCCCCTTCCCCA